>NW_024412376.1:112307803-112445651 GCF_014898765.1 Herpailurus yagouaroundi | reverse complement strand
GCGGGGCTCGAACTCACGGACCGCGAGATCGTGACCTGGCTGAAGTCGGACGCCTAACCCACTGCGCCACCCAGGCGCCCCGACAGTTTCTGATTTTAAACCTCATGTTAATCTCACACAAATCCTTTGGCCTTATTTTAGCCAAGAGTCAAAACCACATATCCAGGCATTTCCAAAGATAAGGATAGACCTTTCCTAATCCAATTGTAAGTTCTACATGAAACCCAATAAGGAAAATTACAAAGGATAGCATTTCAAATATATTCCTACCCAGGATGACTCCAGGACCTTTTCCCTTTTTTAGATGTAGAAGACTCAGGAAATATGAAGAATTCTGTTTTGAAATGCTAATATAAGTTGTCTATTAGACCTTCAAGTAGAAATTTTAGGCATGCAACTGAAGATCCAAGGGGAAGTCAGAACTAAAGTTAATACATTTAGAAATTGTCAGCAAGCAGTTAGTATTGAAAATACTGGACTGGATATGATGATGTAGGGTATGAGTGTAAGTGGAGAAGAGGAGAGATCTGAGGATTGAGTCCTGGGGCACACCAATGTTCAGAGCTGGGGAAAAGCTAGTAGAAGTTCTGGCAGTACAAACTGAGAAAGAATAGCTGATGACATAGAAAGATTGCAAAAAAGTACTCTTTTTTTTTTTTCCCCTGGAATCCAAGTAAAGAGATATTTCATAAATCAGACAGAGAAGGACAAGTACCATATGATTTCACTTATATGTGGAACCTAAAAACAAACAAACCTAAAAAACAAAAACAAACCTAAAAAACAGACTCACAAATACAGAGAACAAACTGGTGGTTGCCAGAGGGGAGGGGCGAAGCAGGGAAGGGGTAGAGTTAATATGTGTCACCTGCCTGAGAAGAGAGTGGGGAGAGAAAAACACCAGCTTGTCACACCTGGCTATGGTTTGGTTTGACATCATGTCATTTGAGTCCTACTTTATAATAAAGAAAGAATGAGAGAGTAACATCACAAACAATTGAAGGAAGGAGTATTTTTTTCTAGACTGTTTTGGCTGCTTTTGAAAACTTTAGCTGCTTTTACCTATTTTAGGAAATTACAAAAAGTAAATTATTTGCAGAGACTACAAAATCAGCCCCCATACATTTATTTGCACATACACTATAAAGAGACTTATTATAATAAATGCCACACAGTCACTTGCCCTTGAGGACCTCACATTATTTTTGCCCCAAGTGAAGACAAACACATGACAAAAAGAGGACATGAGGAGAATGTTATATAAGTAATTGCAACCTAAAAATCATTTAAAACTTCCAACTAATTTTGCATCTAAATTCTACCACATGAGGGTCACAACTTATAGGAGAGGCTGAAGAGTGACTTTAAGCAAGCAAACTTTCCTCTCTAGTCTTCAGTTTTCTTATCTATAAATTGAGAAACGTTTTCTAGCTCACACATCCCTTCTCCACTCCAAGATCATATGATTATGCAAGGTACGCAAACGATTTCATACATAAATAAGAAATGAATGTGTTATTTATCTGACATATTCCAGTTTAACATATTCCATAATTTACAGAATTAAAAACAATTTATTTGGTAGATCCATCATATATAACAAAATATGTATTTTTCAAAATTCTGATAAATAGGTGTGCCTGGGTGGCTCAGTAGGTTAAATGGCTGACTTCAGCTCAGGACATGATCTCATGGTTCATGAGTTGAAGCCCCATATTGGACTCTGCTGTCAGCACAAAACCCTCTTCAGATCATCTGTCACCCTCTCTCTCTGCCCCTCTCCCGCTCATGCATGGGCGCTCTCTCTCAAAAATAAATAAACATTTAAAAAAATTCTGAAAAATTAAGGCAAATTCTAAATATAATGGTAAGATAAATCTGAACTAGGCTATTAATAAAATATTTTGGCCCTCATTTCTTTTTTTCCCCTATATTCATTAAATACATAAATATATGAATGGATAGCATTTTAGATATTATAAAATATTAAAGAACTTTAGGTATTTGAATGTAAGAAAGTGATTTATATCAACAATCAAAAGTGAAAAAGATTTGAAGCAACGGATAAGAATACCCTGCGGCTAGCTGTCTTTATGGTCCGTTCCAAAGTTACTTTTCTTTCAGAGCCCAGTCTTGGATGTAATCCAATCATGATAAGCAGTGACTGGAGTATAAACACCTGGCTTATTCTTTTTAGCGCATCCATCACCCCAGCTTACTATTCCAACAAGGTGCCAGACTTTTCTAGAGTCAGGGTAAGCTAGCAGTCCACCAGAATCATTCTAGAAGAAGATAGGAAGACATGTTTCTTGTCCTGTCAAAGAATTTCCTTTTACTGCTTCTCTGGACTTATCAGAAGTCCCTGGGTACTGAAAACAGTCCACTTTCTTTTGAGCTTAGAACTGTGGAACTTAGGTTTATTCAAAACCAAGGGTAACTACAAATCACAATATACTGCCTACAGCTGCCATATGTTGGATTGACCAGAATTGAACTTTATAATGAGTTCAGCCTTGACTGTGAAGACAAAGTGACTTGGCTGCTTCATCATGAATGAAGCCTGAGAAATGGGTGACGTGTATACATGCTAAACCTCCGGCCACATTTCTGGATAAGGAAGAGATAGCAGCGCATTGTGCAGATGGCCCAGAAAATAGGGCCAAATTTATTTTATCACCGTGTAAGTATTATCCTTTGTATGGATTCCTAGACTGCCATGAAGGCAGAGATTTTGTTCAGCAATACATCCCCAGCATGTAGGCTGGTGTCTGATATATAAGTGGGATTAATAAATATCTGTTATGTGGATCAAAATAAGCTAATCTATGGAAATCATTAATACACACAAAAGAAATTTGTACTGATAAACACTTCAATTCAATTAGTACTTTGGGACAAAATGATTTGATAATATGTCTAGACATACCTGACAGGCATCAGCTTTTCCTGACTTAAACACAGCACATAGCATTTTGTTGGTAACCAGACCAGATAATGAATGTGGATGATTGCAAACTTTGTTGTCGATAACCTTCCCAAAGGCTTCTTGAAGTATCGCTGGAAGAGGACCTAAAGGCAACAAATTCTGTGTATCATGGGGATCTTAACCTTGGTTGTAGAGACAAAGAATATCTATAGAATATTCTTTTTTTTTTTTTTGGTCAGCAAGAACCAGGCCAATCCGAGGGTAGATTTCTCCCTTTCTGGTGTTTATTGTAACTGGCTACCTCACACATAATTCCAATTTTTCCACTTCTTATTCCCAGAGGCATTTTAGGAATTGAAGACAATGCCAAGTTTTTGGTCCCAACACTTGTTTGTTTGTTTGATATATTTAGTGACTGATTAATTGCATGAGAGAGTGGTTGATTGGCTAACTGATTGACTGCTTAAATAATTATTCCCATGAAGCTATTACCCTTTTACAGAAAAACTTACCATTCATAAAGTGTTCCCGTCCGGTAACTACAACACTGGCATTTTCCGGAAGCTTCATTTTGGCTTCAGGAAGACAAATCCTGTGAACCTACTTTGTAAAAGAGACTTCTTCAAGGGCTCCTGGGTGGCTCAGTTGGTTGAGCAGCCAACTTTGGCCCAGGTCACAATCTCACGGTTTGTGAGTTCAATCCCCACGTCGGGCTCCATGCTGACAGCTCTGAACCTGGAGCCTGATTCGGATTCTGTGTCTCCCTCTTTCTCTACCCCTCCCCCACTCATGCTCTGTCTCTCTCTGTCTCAGAAATAAATGAGCATTAAAAAAAAATTTAAAGGGGCTCGTGGGTGGCGCAGTCGGTTAAGCGTCCGACTTCAGCCAGGTCACGATCTCACGGTCCGGGAGTTCCAGCCCCGCGTCAGGCTCTGGACTGATGGCTTAGAGCCTGGAGCCTGTTTCCGATTCTGTGTCTCCCTCTCTCTCTGCCCCTCCCCCGTTCATGCTCTGTCTCTCTCTGTCCCAAAAAATAAATAAACGTTGAAAAAAAAATTTAAAAAAAAATTTAAAAAAAAGAGACTTCTTCAGCAAGCTGTACAAGGACAATATCATTAAAAACCACAGCTCTGCTGTAATTTTCATGAAAAATAATGTTTTGGACTTTTGGTGTCATATATGGTTTATTTACTATAGTTCCAAAGTTGACAGTCCAATCTCCTGAATTATTTTTCCTGGAAAACACAATTTAATTAAAATATATGTAGTTTTTGAGTGACAACAGTGTTCACTAGTGGTCATTATCTTATAAAGCGTTAGGCTCCCAACCAACACTAGAAAGCACCAAATTTTAATTTTTAAAGATGTCTTTGACATGGAGATGTTACAAATAAAATAGTTCAAAGGACAATTAGAGCTGTCAGCCTTATGCAAATACTCCTAAGTAGAGTCACCGATGTCTTCTGCTACTAAAGCCCCATCCAGTTCCTGAGTATTGGACTTAAGTGGGAGTCATAGAAGCAGCCTCAATGGATGGGGTCCAGAATCACGTAGTGCCAAACACCCAGATTCCATGAACCTACATCTTTGTCCATAAAAAATTGCCACTTGTTCTCACCCAATTACCCTATTATGTTTACCAAGTCAATGCATCTTGACTTCTAATTTAAATTTTCTGGTCATTTATCCAGTTCCCCACTGAAACTCTTTCTCAATTTAAGACATAACATACTATCTAACTATTCTCACTTTCCCTCAAAATGTCAGGTGCTGTTTTCTTTTTTAATTTTAATTTCTAAGAACTTCATATAATGGTGACATTGTTCAATCCTTCTCCCGTTCAATAACCTTCAGTGACTCCACACTCTCAATGTGTTTCTTAAACTCAACTCCCTTAGAATTAATTCAGGCTTCACCTCTTGATATTTATATTTAAAAGGTCTGGTGTGATGCTTAAAGATCTATACTTTTAACAAGTCCCCTGGGTAGTTCACGATCCATGGACTACTGTTTGAAAATTGCTTCAGAAACACAAATCCTGCAAACATGCTTTGTAAAAGAGATCTTCAGGAAGTAAGCATCTTGTCAATTAAAGACATGCCCAATCAATATAACAAATGTTCTGAATATATTTTCTAATAATGTTTTCTTTCTTTTGATTTAACTTTATTTTTTATTTTTTAAAATATACATCCAAATTAGTTAGGATATAGTGAAGCCATGACTTCAGTAGATTCCTTAATGCCCATTACCCACTTTGCCCATCCCCCCCCACAAACCCTCCAGCAACCCTCAGTTTGTTCTCCATATTTATGAGTCTCTTCTGTTTTGTCCCCCTCCCTGTTTTTATATTATTTTTGCTTCCCTTCCTTTATGTTCATCTGTTTGTCTCTTAAAGTCCTCATATGAGTGAAGTCATATGATTTGTGTCTTTCTCTGACTAATATCACTTAGCATAACACCCTCCAGTTCTATCCACGTAGTTGCAAATGGCAAGATTTCATTATTTTTGATTGCCGAGTAATACTCCATTGTATATATATACCACCTCTTCTTTATCCATTCATCCATAAGTGGACATTTCGGCTCTTTCCATACGTTGGCTATTGTTGATAGTGCTGCTATAAACATGGGGGGGCATGTGTCCCTTCGAAACAGCACACCTGTATCCCATGGATAAATGTCTAGTAGTGCAATTGCTGGGTGGTAGGGTAGGTCTCTTTTTAGGTTTTTGAGAAACCTCCATACTGTTTTCCAGAGTGGCTGCACAAGCTTGCATTCCCACCAACAATGCAAAAGAGATCCTCTTTCTCTGCATCCTCACCAACATCTGTTTTTGCCTGAGTTGTTAATGTTAGCCATTCTGACAGGTGTGAGGTGGTATCTCATTGTGGTTTTGATTTGTATTTCCCTGATGATGAGTGATGTTGAGCATGTTTTCAAGTGTCTGTTGGCCATCTGGATGTCTTCTTTGGAGAAGTGTCTATTCATGTGTTTTGCCCATTTCTTCACTGGATTATTTGTTTTTTGGGTGTTGAGTTTGATAAGTTCTTTGTAGATTTTGGATACTAACCCTTTATCTGATACGTCATTTGCAAATATCTTCTCCCATTCTGTCAGTTGCCTTTTAGTTTTGCTGATTGTTTCCTTCGCTGTGCAGAAGCTTTTTATTTTGATGAGGTCCCAGTAGTTCATTTTTGCTTTTGTTTCCCTTGCCTCCAGTGATGTGTTGAGTGAGAAATTGCTGTGGGCAAGATCAAAGAGGTTTTGCCTGCTTTCTCCTCGAGGATTTTGATTGCTTCCTGTCTTGCATTCAGGTCTTTCATCCACTTTGAGCTTATTTTTGTGTATTATGTAACAAAGTGGTCCAGGTTCATTCTTCTGCATGTCGCTGTCCAGTTTCCCAGCACCACTTGCTGAAGAGACTGTCTTTATTCCACTGGATATTCTTTCCTGCTTTGTCAAAGATTAGTTCCCCATACATTTGTGGGTCCATTTCTGGGTTCTCTATTCTGTTTCGTTGGTCTGAGTGCCTGTTTTTGTGCCAGTACCATACTCTCTTGATGATTACAGCTCTGTAGTATAGCTTGAAGTCTGGGATTGTGATGCCTCCTGCTTTGGTTTTCTTTTTCAAGATTGCTTGGGCTATTCGGGGTCTTTTCTGGTTCCATACAAATTTTAGGATTATTTGTTCTAGCTCTGTGAAGAATTCTGGTGTTACTTTCATAGGGATTGCGTTGAATATGTAGATTGCTTTGGGTAGTATCAACATTTTAACAATATTTGTTCTTCCTATCCAGGAGCATGGAATCTTTTTCCATTTCTTTGTGTCTTCTTCAATTTCTTTCATCAGCTTTCTATAGTTGTCAGTGTATAGATTTTTTACCTCTTTGTTTAGATTTATTCCTAGGTATTTTATGGGTTTTGGTGCAACTGTAAATAGGATCAATTCCTTGATTTCTCTTTCTGTTGCTTCATTGTTGGTGTATAGGAATGCAACCGATTTCTGTGCATTGATTTTATATCCTGTAACTTTTCTGAATTCATGAATAAGTTCTAGCAGTTTTTTGGTAGAATCTTTTGGGTTTTACATATAGAGTATCATGTCATCTGCAAAGAGTGAAAGGTTGACCTCCTCCTGGCCGATTTGGATGCCTTTTATTTCTTTGTATTGTCTGATTGCAGAGGCTAAGACTTCCAATACCATGTTGAATAACAGTGGCAAGAGTGGACATCCCTGTCTTGTTCCTGACCTTAGGGGAAAGCTCTCAGTTTTTCCCCATTGAGGATGATATTAGTGTTGGGTCGTTCATATATGGCTTTTATGATCTGGAGGTATGCTCCTTCTATCCCTACTTTCTTGAGGGTTTTTATCAAGAAAGGATGCTGTATTTTGTCAAATGCTTTCTCTGCAGCTATTGAGAGGATCATATGGTTCTTGTCCTTTCTTTTATTGATGTGATGAATCACATTGATTGTTTTGTGGATATTGAACCAGCCCTGCATCCCAGGTATAAATCCCACTTGGTCGTGGTGAATAATTTTTTAATGTATTTTTGGATCTGGTTGGCTAATATCTTGTTGAGGATTTTTGCATCCATGTTCATCAGGGAAATTGGTCTATAGTTCTCCTTTTTAGTGGGGTCTCCATCTGGTTTTGGAATCAAGGTAATGCTGGCCTTATAGCAAGAGTTTGGAATTTTTCCTTCCATTTCTATTTTTTGGAACAGTTTCAAGAGAATAGGTGTTAACTCTCCCTTAAATCTTTGGTAGAATTCCCCTGGAAAGCCATCTGGCCCTGGACTCTTGTTTTTGGCAGATTTTTGATTACTAATTCGATTTCCTTACTGATTATGGGTCTGCTCAAATTTTCTATTTCTTCCTGTTTCAGTTTTGGTAGTGTATCTGTTTCTAGGAATTTTTCCATTTCTTCCAGATTGCCCATTTTGTTGGCATATAATTGCTCATAATATTCTCTTATTATTGTTTGTATTTCTGCTGTGTTGGTTGTGATTTCTCCTCTTTCATTCTTGATTTTAATTATTTGGGTCCTTTCCTTTTTCTTTGATCTAACTGGCTAATTGTTTATCAATTTTGTTAATTCTTTCAAAGAACTAGCTTCTGGTTACATTGATCTGTTCTACTGGTTTTTTTTCTTTTTTTGGTTTCGATAGCATTAATTTCTGCTCTAATCTTTATTATATCCTGTCTTCTGCTGGTTTTGGCTTTTATTTGCTGTTCTTTTTCCAGCTCCTTAAGGCATAAGGTTAGGTTGTGTATCTGAGATCTTTCTTCCTTCTTTAGGAAGGCCTGGATTGGTATATACTTTCCTCTTATGACCACATTTGCTGCATCCCTGAGGATGTGGGTTGTGGTGCTATCATTTTCATTGGCTTCCATATACTTTTTAATTTCTTCTTTAACTGCTTGGTTAGCCCATTCATTCTTTAGTAGGATGTTCTTCAGTCTCCAAGTATTTGTTATCTTTCCAAATTTTTTCTTGTTGTTGATTTCAAATTTCAGGGCGTTGTGGTCAGAAAATATCATGGTATGATCTCGATCTTTTTGTACTTGCTGAGGGCTGATTTGTGTCCCAGTATATGGTCTATTCTGGAGAACGTTCTATGTGCACTGTAGAAGAATGTATATTATGCTGCTTTAGGATGAAATGTTCTGAATATATCTGTTAAGTCCATCTGGTCCAGTGTGTCATCCAAAGCCATTGTTTCCTTGTTGATTTTTTGATTAGATGATCTATCAATTGCTGTGAGTGGGGTGTTGAAGTCTCCTACTATTATGGTATTACTATTGATGAGTTTCTCTATGTTTGTGATTAATTGATTTATATATTTGGGTGCTCTCACATTTGGCACATAAATGTTTACAATTGTTAGGTCTTCTTGGTGGATAGACCCCTTGATTATGATATAATGCCCTTCTGCATCTCTTGATACCATCTTTATTTTAAAGTCTAGATTGTCTGATATAAGTATGGCTACTCTGGCTTTCTTTTGTTGATCATTAGCATGATAGATGGTTCTCCATGCCCTTATTTTCAATCTGTAGGTGTCTTTGGGTCTAAAGTGGGTCTGTTGTAAACAGCATATAGATGGGTCTTGTTTTCTTATCCATTGTGTTACCCTATGTCTTCTGATTGGAGCATTGAGTCCATCCATTAACGTCTAGAGTGAGTACTGAAAGATATGAATTTATTGCCATTATGATGCTTGTAGAGATAGAGTTTCTGGTCCCTTCTAATCTTTTGTTGCTTTTGGTTTATATATATATATATTTTTTTTTTTTCATCTTTTGTCCCCTCAGAGAGTCCTCCTTAATATTTCTTGCAGGGCTGGTTTAGTGGTCAGAAACTCCTTTAATTTTTGTTTGTCTGGGAAACTTTTTATCTCTCCTTCTATTTTGAATGGATAAAGAATTCTTGGCTGCATATTTTTCTGATTCAGCACACTGAATATATCCTGCCACTCCTTTCTGGCCTGCCAGTTTTCTATGGATAGGGCTGCTGCAAACCTGATCTGTCTTCCCTTGTAGGTTAGGGACTTTTTTCCCCTTGCTGCTTTCCTGATTTTTTCCTTGCCTGAGTATTTTGTGAATTTGACTATGATATGCCTTGTTGATGGTCAGTTTTATTTTAATCTAATGGGAGTTCTCTGTGCTTTCTGGATTTTTATGTCTGTGTTTTTCCCCAGGTTAGGAAAGTTTTCTGCTATGATTTGCTCACATAACCCTTCTACCCCTATTTCTCTCTCTTCCTCTTCTGGGACCCCTATGATTCTGATGTTGTTCCTTTTTAGTGAGTCACTGATTTCTCTAATTCTTAAATCGTGCTCTTTTGCCTTAATCTCCCTCTTTTTCTCTGCTTCATTATTCTCTATAAATTTGTCCTCTCTATCGCTGATTCTCTGTTCTGCCTTGTCCATCCTTGGTGCTGCTGCATCCGTCCATGATTGCAGCTCAATTATAGCATTTTTAATTTCATTCTGGCTATTTTTTACTTCTTTTATCTCTGCAGAAAGGGATTCTAATCTATTCTAATCTAATCTAGTCTATCAACCCCAGCTAGTAGTAGTATTATCACGATTCTAAGTTCTGGTTCAGACATCTTGCTTGTGTCTGTGTTGGTTAAGTCCAACACAGTGGATTGTTGCAGTGCTCGTGGGTGCGCATGTGCATGCGCATGCGCAGGAGGAGTGAAAAATGGTGCCACTCAGCCACATGGTCTGTTCTCCCGAATCAGCAGTTGTGCCCGATCCTCTGTCTTCAGCTCTTGTCCACTCCCTGCTTTTCCATGCTCCATGACCAGGCCCCAGGTAATACCTCTCTCCCAAGAGTTGTCTCAGATGCAGCTGTTTTCCCCAGCCCCTTACTTTCAAAGGACTGTGGCTTTGACTGGCTCTGCTCACCGAGCGATGGCTGAATGAGCAATGGCCGAATGTTGACTGCACCCAGGAATGCCTGCTGGATCCTGCTGTTTCCAGTGCCCTGAGACTGCAGCCAGGTGCCAGCCCGCCCCCCCAAAAAATCGCGAGACAGTGTAGCCTCAGATTTTCCGGGACCATGGAAAATCGCAACACACATCTGACACCAGGCTTCACCCTCAACAACCTTACCCTAGCACCAGCGAATGTGGCTGCCTTCTGGGGTCTGCTGGGACCAGATGACTTCAACAGTCTCTACCAAATGTCCTTCCAGCCATGGAACCGCTTTTCCCCGTGTGGCCCGAGAACCTCCCAGACCCCACTCTGTTCCTGGGGATTCAGCCTTCCCACCAGAGCACCACCAGGTATCAAGCTGCTGAGTTGCAGCCTTTGCACTCCCCTTGTTTACAGTCTTAGTGAAATTGAAACTCTCTCCTTTCTCCTTTCTCCTTTCTCCCTTCTTAGTTTAGTGCCTGCGACTGTTTCCAATTTTCCACTTTCTCTCCAGCTGCTTTTGGGGAGGGGTGCTTTTCCCGTATGCTCCCCCCCCCCAGTCTCCATCCTCTCTCCTACCACTAGAGGGGTTCCCTACCTTTTGGGGCTTCTTGCTCCCCAAGTTCAGCTCTTCGTGTCACGTACCTGCTGAATTCTGTGGTTCAGGTTGTGCAGATTGTTTTGTTAATCTTCCAATCGGTTTTCTAGGTGTGTAGAATGGTTTAGTGTTGGTCTGGCTGTATTTCATGGATGTGAGACACACAAACAGCTTCCATGCTGTTCTGCCATCTTGGCTCCTCCCTAATGTTTTCTGTTTTTTAACGTTTATTTATTTTTTTTTCAACGTTTATTTATTTTTGGGACAGAGAGAGACAGAGCATGAACGGGGGAGGGGCAGAGAGAGAGGGAGACACAGAATCGGAAACAGGCTCCAGGCTCCGAGCCATCAGCCCAGAGCCCGACGCGGGGCTCGAACTCACGGACCGCGAGATCGTGACCTGGCTGAAGTCGGATAACGTTTATTTATTTTTGAGAGAGAGAGAGAGTCAGTGGGGGAGGGGCAGAGAGCAAGGGAGACAGAATCCGAAGCAGGCTCCAAGCTCTGACCTGTCAGCACAGAGCCCAACACGGGGCTTGAACTCACAACTGTGAGATCATGACTTGAGCCAAAGTCAGACACTTAATGAGCCACCCAGGTAAACCTCTAATGTTTCTTTTAACAAAGTTTCTTTACTTCAAATTTGCTCTGTTTGCTGTCCACAGAATGCAAATTATGTTATTCTATCTCAACACATCTGAAAGAAAGTGGTTTCCCCAACCCAAAATACATATTATTCTTTCCCATCTACCCACTGTATCAATCATATCTTATATCTTTAGATTCCTGGTCAAATCTTACACTTTCATACCTCAGCTGGAATGCTCCTTTCTTCATCAAATTTTCATAGAACTTACTATCTTGTTGTATATGTGACATTTACTGCACGATACTGCCTACTACTTTTAACATATCACATTTAAATATTTTCAGTTAGGTAGTAAACCTCTGGAGGGCAAGAAAAATAAGCACATAATAACTGGAGTCAGACATAGCTGGGCTTACATTCAATTTCTGTTATTTAGGAGCTGTATGAACTTTGCCAAGTTACATCACCATTTCTGAACCCTACTTTCCTCATCGTTAGATAGGTTAAATTATAACTTCCATACAGAACTATTGTTACAATTGAATAAAATGATGTAAATAAAGCACTTAATGTCAGGCCAAAGTAGCTTTTTGGAAAATGTGAATTACTTCCTCTCACTCTTTCCTCTTTGACAAATTTAAATGCCTCTGCTGCTCTTTGGTTATTCAGGTTAATTATAAATTTCACTTGGCTTTGGTGAACATTCATGTATTTAGGTTAATCCCCACAGTTTACCCCAAATCCTACATTTAGTCAGATGTTCACACTTACTCAGCAAAGCAGTGAGCTGCAGATAATAGCCACCTGCTACTGATCAGAGATGCCCCACAGAAGTGCTGGCCTTTCCATTTCATGCTGGCTTGTCATGGCCATGCCCCCACCAGGGCATTCTTCCCATTCACAATTTGGTTGCCTGCCATGATACTGTTGGCTGGTCTTCCACAACCTGAAGAAAGGATGTATTTATATAAAAGCAGCCATCTTTGATTATGCTTTACAAGAAATACATCTTAAAACAATACTTGAAACCCTTCAGTGATTGTCCAGAGTCTCCTAAGCAATGCTACCTCTTTCCTGGAATGTACTGTGATCACGGTACCTGACTCTATCTTGGCTTGGGTGACTTTTACTTATCCTCTTTTTCACTCTCAATCATCTTCCAATGACTGTTATTTTATCTATTTGTTGTAAGTCTCATCTCTCCAAGTAGATTGCAAAATTCTTGAAGGTAAAGACTTTACTTCTGTATGCCTGCATCTTGCATAGCATATGCAGTGCTGTCTGTAAAGCCCCATGTGGATAATAGATACACCATAAATATCCATTAAGTAAAAGAATGCATGTATGCATCTTGTGGACAACATGATACTCTAAAGAGAATTTATTTAGAAGATACAAAACTATTTTTACTCTATAATAAATGTATTTGGGATAGCCTACTTTTATATTTTCTTATTATCCTTCGTTGTCCTTTTTCCCTTCAATCTTTTTTATTTTAACTTACTCAGATATGATATTCTTCATTAATGATTCCATTCTTTGGAAACTGCTCTTATTTCATCCTTTTGGACAACTCTTACAAAAGTTAAAATTCACAGGCCAGTGTTTTTCAAAAAGCAATTCCAGATATATATCTGATATAGCCAATAATTTTGAAAGACTACTATAGATTTCCATATTACATATTTCAAGATACTTTTTAGGAAAGTGATAGGGAAATATTTGTGAATAAGTTTGTCATAATTTCTTAACTTACAGTTGTTGGTAAGCATTTCAACATTAGCCTTGCTGATTTCTGAAATTAAAACAAAACATAAAATTAATAAAATATCACCAAGAAATTATCTTCAATCCAAGGACATACGTGCTAACTTTTCTAGCCCAATTACACCCAACATTTAACTATTCAGACTAATTCACATATTAGCTATCAGCCCCTCTACCTCCTACCTGTTATATTTTGACCATCTCTCCACATCTCTACTAGCTAGTAAAGGAAAGGGGAAAGGGAAATTAAAAAAAAAAAAGTTCTCAATTTTACGATAGTTGCAGTAAAATATTTAGTGAGATAACAAGCTGACGTTCTCACTAAAAAAGACACTGGGAATTAATTATCTTTGGATTTATTTCCTTATGATAATTCTCATATGAATTACTCCAAGTTATCTATAAAGAAAAATTTTCCAATTAAAATCATATTTCATCGGTCTTATCCTTTTCTTTAGAGTCATCTCATTACCATGACTGAATTATGAAATTTTGAGAATTTAACTTAAATTCAAGTATCTTTTCTATTGGGAAGAGACTTGAGAGACAGAGAAAAGGTGGGGAACTACAAGAGGACCCACTAGCAAGTGTTCACTTTAAATCCCTAGGACACAGAGAGGCAAACTTCTTTCCCAATAGCTACGCACAGAGGAATTGTATTGTTCTTTTGAGAAGCTCTGCCTCAAACTCTGTTCTCATAAGTGGTCCAGTGATAACAGGTATTCTGAGGTAAAGGAGCTGTAACTGGCAGTTGTCAGCCTTGATAGCCTTAAAGGACACTAGGATCACCTGTCGGTCTGGAAGAACCACAAAACTGGGTTCTGGAACCACACACTTATCACCTAACAGGCCTTTTAACAATCCAAATGAGAGTTTCAAGACCTTTTCAGGACCCTCAAGATATTTACAGACTTCATTTTCTGAACTGGGGCAAAATCCTATCATTTTCTTCCCTTGTTTTCTAGGAAATTATTCCAGACAATTGGTTTTTCTTTGATAGTATCATTCCCATTCTTCCACAAGAGCAGTGAAAACTCCCTATCCCCAACTTCCTTCTTATTCTAGCAGTCTCCACAATGAATGATCAACTAAGCCCCAAATCTGTTTCCTGTAATGAGATCCTGACAAGAGTAGAGGGAAGGGAGGAATAATGCTTTGCTTACAGTCCTTCATCCCATTTTTCAAACATAAACGTGAAACCTTGCAAGCTCACATGCATGCCCATACTTTAGTCCTCCTTTCTATCACTCTTCAAAGATTTTATGCCACTGTCATTTCCAACTCATTCATAGGATTGCCAAAATGTGAGAAGTATATTTTTCCCCAAAGCAAATTCCTGAAACTCCTTATTAATTTTTTCTAATATTTTTTTCAAACAGTCCAAAAACCTAAGTAATAGAAAATAATGGAAATAAGTGAAATACCTATGAGTCTAAAGGAAGTATGGACTGCATTCCAGGATGCCATGTTGTTTTTCAATATCTGATGTAAGATAGCTTCAATTTCAGTCTTCATGCTGTGCCTTTTTGCTGGAGGAAACTTGAATGTCAGTTGTAACTGTACCCTTGAACCATTGGGATCAGGACAAGAAACAACAGAAATGTTCTAGTGTGTTGTTTCTTGATATTTCAAGATGTCTTGTTAACACATTGAATTTCCCACATTTAATCATCGTATTTCCTTTACATATATATTAAAGAACAATACACAGATATTATCTCAGTATGTATAAAGTGCAAATGTCCCTAAAAATCTTCTAACTGGTTCAAAGGTATTATTCATGGAAGAAGATATGAACTACAAACTAGAAATCAGAATAATTCAAACACACATGAGAAACTGAGTACTGGCCAGCAAATGATTGGTGTAAGATTTTATTAAAACAGTAAAAACCATGTTCTTGTACAGATATTTTCTAATTACTTTAGATAAAGAGATAAATGGGAACAAAAATGCAGTACCAGGAAACATTCAAAAGATAACTCCTAGCATATATTCAGGAGTCAGTACTAAGCTTCTCCCTATAGTTTCTCATACATCTCTACCCCAACAGAACTGCACAATGAGAAAGCTCAGAAAGATAACTCTAAAACATAGAGAGAATCTCTATTATCTATATATTCATTACATCCTTTTTATTAATTATGAAAGGAGATTAATTCATTTTTGGAGACTTTCAAAACAAATCACATTTAAAAAAAAATATCCACAACTCTATTTTCAAATCATTATGATCAATAGAAGAGTCTTTGAAAGTTTTTGTTTGTCTATAGGTAAGTAGGTTAGTTGGTTGGTTTTTTGGCAAGCTGAATTTTTTATTTTGGTACTTCAGAATTCCCCCCGAATGGATATTGGCAATTACCAAAATACAAGTACTGTCCCTCTTTATCACTCACCCCCAGTGTTCCATGATACTTCCTCCTTGCATCCCTCCTGTCTACCCCCATACTCAAACCACTTCAAAGACATATTCAGACAAGTATTATCTTAAATTATTCACTTTGCTCCACAGTCATTATAGTGATAGTAATTATTAAAGAGACCAAAAGAAAGTTATTATAGTAAAGATATAGCCAGATGGGAATGGATGGGAGAAGAGGAGGCTAGTATATGAATACCAAAACAATAAGATTGGACTCTGTTTTCCACAGAGTTACAATGATCTTTCATCATAGTAGTCAGTTAGGACTGGCTGCTATCAACAACCTTATAATTCCCCTTCAAGTATGGAGGTTACAGATTTGTACACAACAGTTCTTACTCTGAACAGAAATTTGTTAACTGCAATTATATTTTAATTTATGGAGATTTCTTCCTTCCTTTCTTTCTCTTTCTTTCTTTCTTTCTTTCTTTCTTCTTTCCTTTTATTGTTGTTATTTAAAACCACAGTTGATGTGACATATCGTCTACCTCCCTTTCCATAAGATCCTGACTGAATTTGTACTTACAGAAGTTTGATGACCTGAGAGTTGATATATTCTTTATATATACTAGAATTTTTAAAAACATCAGACATCTGTCAAGAGAAAAAAACAAAATAGCCATCATGTCTGTTTCAATCAAATTTATTATGAAATTATTAAAAGGAATCTCTGATTTACCTTAGTCTCTATATTTTTGTTCAGATCTGTGCTGGCTTGTGAAGCTCCATTTTCACAACTATCATTGTGTGTAACTCCAGAAATATGAAAATCACCTTGGTAATAGAAAATATTTCCTGTGAAACAAAGAAATACTCAAAGAATTTAAAAATAACAGGTAGACTCAAATCCCTCCATACTTTTGTCTCAAAATTAACATTCGACCCAGATTTTTAAATTATCAGAGGGAGGGAGAATGGAAGAGGAGGGAAATGAAGAGGCGTGAATATCCACCCATTCTAGAAATAGCAACTACCCAGTATTCATGAAGTGGTCCCCCTCCTTTCTTCATATGATAATAGACACCACTGCCCTGCCAAGCCAGGTATACCCTCAGCATCCACAGCAGAACGGCAATCCAGGCAGCCACTAACAATCCACTTTAGTGTACACTAGAAATGAAACCTACTTTTTATGTGTAATCTAAATTCTTGATCTAGTGATTACCCAGTTAATCTTTCTAAACACTTCTGACACAGGAAACATTACAAACATTTCCCTTTTCTTTCTGGATGATCTATACCCTTTTATAACTTTTCTTCTGCCCCATTTCCTATCTGCCTGCTTTCCACTCTTTTAAGTCATTCCTTGAATTCCTGCTGCCATACTACTTCCCTCCAGCATATATGGTGGAGCATCACAAAGTCTCACATTCCCCATTCCTTCCTGTCCCCAAATGTAAAATGTCTCACCTAATATACTAGGGCCACTGTAATGTTAAAATAGGACAAGCCTAGAAGTAGTTCTTCTACATTATGCATGTACTTTTAAAAATAGAAATTCATATGAAATGGTACTCTGTTTTGGTTAAGCAATTATCCATTCATATATTTTGAGAGCAATTGTACTTTTGATTCACCTTAAAAAGTACTATAGAGTCTCTAAGGAGTGCTAATAATAATAATAGGCTTTGAAACATATATGATCTCTGAGATGAAATAATGCATTATCCCGGGAATCAGAAATATCATTTCAATCTAAAATAAAAATTAGTTTCCTATATTCCAATGGTTTCCTATATTTTTCCTTATAGCAACTGGTATATATGAAAAGCAAATGCTAGGTTCTAGCTAAGAAGTTAGCTAAGGTCATTCTGAAAAAAATAATGCATATGAAGTTAGAGAAACTAGTTTAAGCTCTGCCACCAATGGGCTGTGCTGTACTGGTATATCACTTCAGCTTTCTGGGATTTTTTTCACTAATCACAAAGACTAAATTGCAATAAATAAACTCCAAGATCCTCTTTCATACCACTTCATGATTTTAATCTATGAAGTCTTTCATCAAATAGAAGACTAACCAACTAGAATCTGCTAATTTTGTGTTATATCCAGTATGCTGAACTTGGGTATTTACAGGTAGTCAGATTAATTTGTCAAAAGTCACATATATCATGCCCATATTCAAAGAAACCATGATGTTTAGATACTTGAGTCTAGTTATATTACTGAAAATCAGAGTGATTTGAGGTGCAATTTAAAAAAAAAATTTTTAAGGTTTATTCATTTTTCAGAGGCAGAGACAGAGCATGAACGGGGAAGGGGCAGAGAGAGAGGGAGAAACAAAATCCAAAACAGGCTCCAGGCTCTGAGTTGTCAGCACAGAGCCCGATGGGGGGCCCTAACCCATGGACAGCAAGATCATGACCTGAGTCAGCTCAGGTCTGACGGACGCTTAACCGACTGAGCCACCCAGGTGCCCCATTGAGGTGTAATTTTTAAGTTTATTTTCCTTTGGTTTTTATTTTTATTTTTATTATTTTATTTTATTTTATTTTATTTTATTTTATTTTATTTTAGAAAGAAAGAGCGAGTAGAAGAGAAGGCGGGGTTGGTGGGGGGGAGAGACAAAGAGAGAGAGAATCTTAAGCAGGCTCTATGTGCAGCACAGAGGCCAATGTGACCCTGGGATCGTGACCTGAGCCAAAATCAAGTGTTTGACACTCAACCAACTGAGCCACACAGGCATCCCACCCTTGATTATCCTTATGAACTGAATTGTCCCCTTAAAATGTATATGTTGAAGCCCTAACCCCCAATGCGCCTATATTTAGAGATATGGCCTTTAACAAGGTTATTAAGGTTAAATCAGATCATGAATCAGGTCATAGGGTTAAGTCAAATTCTAGTAGCCTTATAAGAAGAGACACCAGAGACTCTTTCTTCTCTCTCTCTTTCTCCACAAACTACCCACCAACTCCATATGCCACAGAAAAAAAGGCATGTGAGGCAACATTGACCATGCTGGCACTCTGATCTTGGCCTCCAAACTGCAAGAAAATGAATATCTGTTGTTTAAGCCACTCAGTCTCTGGTATTCTGTTATGGCAGCCTGAGCTGAATAATACAATTATTTAGACAACTTGAATGGGAATCTACCCTGTACCTTACACTGTGGCCTATAAAATCATAGTCAGTGTTACAGGCATAGCAATAGTCAGTATTTACATTATAATCTGAGCCCATCCCAAAGTTTATAATAAAATCTTTTATTTTAAGATAGAAATAAATGTTATTACCTTTATAAAACATTGCCTTAGATGCATAGATTGCAACACTGTCTATCAGAATAACACTACCAGAATAAATACAGAGCTCCTAAAGGCACACATGGGCAGGTCCTGCCTCAGTTCCACTGAATCATAAAACATAAGGGAAGGGCCCAAGGAATGGATACTTCTTTAGAAGAGCTCTACACGTGATTCTGAGACAAAGCCAGGGCTTAGCACTGCTAGATAAACAATCTGAAGGACTTTTTAATTTGTAAATGTCTGTGTAAGCTTTTGGAAATAGTTTAAATAGTAGTTAAATAAAATAGTTAAGAAAGGGCTGAACCAGAGTCATTTCTAGAATAATGATCCTTGTGGAATATTAATTTCTGAGGTAACTCAAGAAGTAGAAACTCAAAATAACATCTTGAGAAACAATATATTCAACAGACAAGCGAATTTCATACCACTTGAATGAGAGATTAGGTCTCATCCAACTCAAGTTGTTCTTAGTATTAACAAAGACTGTATTGGTTCCTAAGCCAGAATCTGAGAGCAAACCCGCCTTTTAAGCTGACTCTAGGTGACCTTTACAACAGAGTTTGGGTACCCATTTTTACTTCACAAGGAGCCCAGTTCAATTAACTTCAGGTAATAAAAGTCCATCTAGCCTTATATTTGAAATATTAGGTGGTTCACCATACAGAGAAAGTCAAGGGCAAATTCTCATCCCACACATATCTTGCTTAAGCCAGGATGCCTACAGTTCTCCTTTTGTCTCCTGTTCATGAATGCATTGTTTCTCCAGAAGGGACTTATTAAAATGCAAATTATATTTTGGAAAGATAACTAATTAAGCTACTGGCCTTCTTCACTGGGCTTGATTTGGTAAACTCAGAGCACTTTCCTTAAGGAAATTATATAATGGATGTTATTCTTTAATGAGGAGAATCAAGCAGAGGGCAGAAGAATCCAGACTACAGAGAGTTCAAGGACAGAAATGGCACGCAAGAGACTGTAAGCATACATGACCCTTCTGAAGGACAAGTTTTGAAATTGGAGATCAAGATAGTTAGAGAAAACAAAGGAGAGGCCAGAATGAAGGAAAAACTAGAATTTTCACTGTATTAGGCAAAATGTATCCTACACTGGATACATATCCTACACTATACAGGGTAATGTATTTCAGAGGAATAAAAAAGAAAAACTTATGATAAAGTAAAATAATACACTTAAATATTAAGGTTTCGGTTTCTGCTCATCTATGACATTTAAAAGTCTATGATAACAAGTGTTTGACTTTTCTTAATCTTGGTTTTTTGCATGTGAAAAAAGAGATAATAAAACCTACCCTCCTTCACTCAAAGGATTAGTATGAGGATCAAGCAGAATAATGGATATCAAATTTATTTGAAAACATTAAATAGCTACACAGACTTAAGGGTTTATTTTTCTGAAAGGTAAAAATAAGTTGGAAAGCCAAACTTTCTGAGTGTAGTATTAATTTTTTTTAAATAAGATCAAATTTACATAAACATTCAGCCATTCAGCCCCTTCTACTATCTACTATTAGATGAGCCATTTGTGGATTATCCATTCTTATTTTGCAATTGTATCTTAACAACCAGAATTGAGCCAAGAAGAATAAGGATTTCCAAAATTTTAGGTATATTTACTAAAAGACATAACAGCTCAACTACTGACCTAATACATATGTTCCTTTATTGACAATGCATCTTGGCATCAAAATATTGAGCTTTTCAGTCTTGCCATACTCTCATAGTTGGTAATATGTCAGAGTGGCTCAATGAGGCATTTGATTCAAAAAAATTTTTAACTGGCATTAAATAATAGAGAATGATTATGTTGGAACATAGTTAATAGATGAGAAAACTTCCATTAAGAAATTTAATATTTATATTATTTCTTATCAATTTCTAAAAGTAAAAGGAGATTTAGCAGTAAGGGTGAAAATGGAAAATAGTCAATACTGACGCACTGCCAGAAAATGAACAAGGAAACCATAGTTACTCCCAAGACTGCTGTCACTCCAAGAAAGAAAAGGATCACCATCCATACTGGCCAAGATCTTCTCTGGGAGAATATTCTATGCCTATGAAAAGAAGAAAATAGCTCAAATCAGATGGGCTAGATAGTCTAAATTTGCCTGGCTCTCCTCACCTCATACAACACAATTTATAATTAGGCTCTTATGTTAGTATGAAACATAGAAACCTTAAACATCTCAGAGAAGATAGACTCTAATGTCCATTCCTTTAACAAATCATATTCGATTTGTTAGCTATGTTAGCTTCTAGGGATATAGCAGTGAGCAAGATACACATGGTTTTTGTCCTCAAAAAGAGAAATTAAATTGCTCTTTTTATTGATCTAAAGCAGTTTACAAAACATTAAGTGTGGTCTGATTGTATTTTTGTAAACTATAGTTACATCATGTACATTAATATATATAGACTTAAAAATAAATATATAATATAACCATTTATAAGTTTTAATTAAATGTGAAAGGAAAATCATGAGGCCAACTAGAGTTGTCCCATGTTATGAGATTATGGGTAGATTATTTTCTTTTTTTGTTTACTTTTTTCCTAACTATATTTTCTAATCTTTCCATAATAAACATGGATTCTTTGCATCATATAAATTAAGAAACAGGCAACTTTCATCACTAAAACCAATCAATTAGATGAAGAATAATCAGAAAATATGGTGACTTGGCATAACCCTAATAGAGTGATCAAGGTTACAATTAGGTCTTATGGCTACCCTTAGTCTAATCTATATAAAGTTTGACACTAGTTATTTTATATACTTTGAAAGACATGATGTCATGAAATTGCTGATTTGGAGGAAGTACTGTAACACATACACATAATAATCTGATTTCAAATTTCAAAATAGCCCCAGCTCTTTCCTCAATCTTTTGTGTTCATCATCCTAAACAAAACTTGCAAAACAGAGGAGTTTGTAATCAGGGGATATATGTGGCAGATTGGCAGATATTCCTTATGAGTATGAGAATCTTTCTGTTTTGATTCCTCTAAGACCAATTTATTTTTCGGTAGAGAAGTTCCTTAAAAAAAATTACCTTATGACACAACTATGCAACTCCACCCAGTCTTATTTCCTCTCTGCCCTGTTCTCTACTCTTAATCCTGCCTCTTCTTGATACCCCTTTGATGATTTGTTAATGAGTGCTTCCCAAAACTGGGATTATTTGTCAAAGCTCTGCAAAGGAACTCCCTATTTCAGATGCATTGCATGCATGCCTTCATTCTGGAATCCTGCTGCTTAATCTCATCCTCAGAGCAAAAAGGCTATTCAGGTATTATGTTTCTTACACTAGATAAATCACACCTTAAAAGGAGTATAATTAAGGTAATTGATAATAATATTTACAACCTTATGAATATCTGATAATATGTCTCTTTTAATAACCAGAAAAGTTTACCGTGATATTGAGGTCTCAAATTTGTTTTGGATTAGCCAGGTGGAGGTTAGTCTGGTAGCTTCGTCTTTCTGAGACATGCAAATTAGTTTGAGGGACTTAAACATTTATGTAGCCTGAGTGGTGACTCTAAAGTGGCTGAAATGGTTTCTATACAAAGAATCACTATGCTACAGCTTATAAAATATTTTTCTTTGAAAGCTTCTTTTAGAAGCTCTGGGAAGTGGTAGAGAATACATACTGTTGACTAGAGCACTGATGCTTTTCTCCCCCTCATTATGGATGTCTTCCTATCATAAACAATTAAGGAGATACTTTTATATTTAAAAGATCACAGTGGTGTATGATGTATTCAACCTTTCCTCCAGAAAATGTGATAGTTGGGCTCGAGGAATTGGTCATTATTTTTGAATAATAGCTGAAATTATTAAAATAAAGTTCTAAATATTTTAAAAGTTCCATTCATGAAACAACTTACTTTCTCATTTACCAAATTAATCTTGGCCATTTTTTAAAAAAAACTTTATTTATTTTTAGAGAGCGAGCAAGAGAGAGAGAGAAACAGGTGGGGGTGGTGGGGAGGAGCAGAGTGATAGGGAGAGAGAATCCCAAGCAGTTTCCACACTGTCAGCACAAAGCCCAAAGCAGGGCTGGAAATCACAAGCCTTGAGACCATGACCTGAGCCGAAATCAAGAGTTGGATTCTTAATCTCCTGAGCCACCTACATGCCCCTTGGCCATTTTTAAAGACAGAAACCTGCCTTCCAGGATGAACTCATTTAACAAAGAGAATCGGTTAAAAATTAATCTACAATGAATTTAACCAACTGTATGTACATAATTAAACTATAACTGCCTCATTTTAGTATTGAATCTAATTCAAGTTAGGGCTCATCATTATTCTGGTATAATCAACTGTTCACCTTAATCAGTTACAATAATAATGTCGATAAAAATAATGGTAACTACACGATTCATAATTTTAAAACATTAGTCTCACTATAATTTATCCCCACAGTCCATACCAGGAATCATTTCCTAGATTATATTCTAACTACATTCTGATATTGCATTAGCTGTTAAACCACAAAGCATAAATGTAACTATAGTTTTCATTTATTAGAACTTCATTTACAAACCATTTGAATTAGATGCACCTGAATTCTGTTATACAGTGAACAGCGTGTTAAAAAGCAAGATTCCAGTGAGAAATTCCCCAAATTTTATAAAGATAAACCTTCCCCCCCCCCCCAGAGGACTTTAAGTTGTTAGGGAAAGAGTTGTGAATAAGGAACAGGGAAATTAATGATCAAATGAGTTGAATGATCTCCACCTCTAACTTTCCCCTAAATTCTAGAAAAGCAGAGAGCCTACGGAAGGGAATTCATTTCAAAATCTATGAAGTTCTGAGCCCCTCTGCAGTCTGCCTGCTGCCAATTCAGGACCTAAGTTACAAAGTACATTATTCCAAAAATCCATGATGGAATTTATATTTTTAAATTATTTCCCAGGAAACATTTTCATATTAGAAGATACGATTTCAGTTACATTACTAAAGAACAAAAATGGTAGGGTTCTTATAAAAAAAAGTAAGCAAAATTTTGCTAAAACTGGATTCTTTTATTCCAACTTTGTAAAACTTTCCCAGAGACTTTGCAGAGCCTTTAAACCTCAAAAACAGTAGCATGTTTTTTAGCAGTGTCTAGAAATAAAAATCTAACTTATAGAAAGCAACCAGTTTTTAAAAAGCTAGAAGATACTCTAGCAACTTGCTAGGGTTTGTAACTTACCTCCCAGATAAAATCCCATTTACCTGTACATAATATTCTGATTGTTGTGGTGGTGTCAGGGACAATGGTGGTGGTGATGATGATGGTGACAACGATGATAGTGATAATTAAAATGACCTCTTAAGAGTAGCTTTTAAGGTGATCAATGTTTCACAGGCTTATGTGCTACATTCAGTGTTGATTGGTTTGTTTTTATGGGCTGTGTGAAATGTACAGAACAAGTATGATGAAACTTGTCTGACTAGTACTAATGACTACCATTTTTCTATGGTTTCAAGAGAGGAGTCATCCAGGGAATCACAAACTTCCTTGACTTGACTATTTAGAAAAAAATAACAGCCTAGTCTTAGATTGGTCACCTAGAAGGTACAGCCAAGAAACAGGTTTGTGGTAAAGAGGGATAATCCTAAATCTGTGTTTGACCGATCCATTATACTGGCTTCTTCTTCCACAGTTTGACATCGGCTATAACGAGGCAGAAGTTTCTGTCAAATGATTTTTCACAAGGTATCCATTTTAATATAACTAGTATTGCCATCATTCTGATGTAAATGAATTGTATTCATTATGGTTTACGTTTAAATTTCCCTAATTGCCAGTGAGAATGATTCTCATTCTCATTCTGGGCTTCCTCTTCTGAGAATTCTGTTCATATATCTAGCTTACTTTTTCTATTGGGTTATTTATCTTTTTTTTTTTTTTTTTATGGATATGTGTGAGTTCTCTCTGTATACCGGATATTGCAATTCTGCATGTAAGGAGCTTGGAGGTTGCCATTCCATCCTAATAATAAGTATAAAGCTTAACAGACTTTGAAATCAACAACTCATTTTGGATCCATAATATAGAGGAGGACACAGAGCAAACAACTGCCCCAAATATTGGAAAGATAGAGAATACAGTGAGTCTTGACTTAACGGAGTCAAGACTCAAGAGCAGAAAACATCATGGGAACCAGGGCTGGGATGGGAAAACCTGAACTGTAACTGACAGTTGGAGTTGTTGGAGATTTGGTATGGATAACTCTGAGAGTTAAAAACAACAGAGGGGTCCAGTTACAGAGGGACCCCCATAGTATTGTGAAATTTACTTGCAGAAATTCAAACAGATTCCCACAATATATATCAAAGAAAAAAATCCCTTTGGGTTTCTGGCAGGGAGAGGGAAAACAAATATTCTGGAGTACTCTATAGTTCTTAAAAGGCCTGACAGTGGGGACAACTAGTTAATCAAAACCTAACCTGTTGGGGTATTAGCAGAACCTAACTGACCTGGGAAAGGGAAATACCCAACCTCAGACCATTCTGCCTTCCTGGGAACACGGGGAAAAAAAAACTGAGAAAACACTTGTGAAGTTCATAGGGCAGAGGCATAGGCACACTAAAAGATTACACTTAATCTTCAGTCTATAGAACACTTTTCTTCTCCCTACACCTTACCACCACATCACTAAAGTTCTGTTTATAGCAGCTCATTTACCTGGTATATCATGTCCAGTTATCAGGGAAAATTTACAGGACATACCAAAAGGAAAAAACAAAACAAAACAAAACAGAAAAACCCTCAATTTGAAGACACAGAATAAGCATCAGAACCAGACACGGCAGGGATGTTGGAATTATTATACCAGGAATTTAAAACAACTATGATTAATAGCTATGGTTAAAGCTGATAGCTTTAATGGATAAAGTAGAGGGCATGCAAGAAAAGATGGGAAATGTAAGCAGAGATGGAAATACTACAAAAAAAAAAGAAATGTTAGAGATAAAACAAAACCAAACACTAAAATAGAAATACATAATTCCTTTGAAGGGACATAACAATCCTTAATGTGTATGCCTCACTATAGTGTCAAACTACTTGAGGCAAAAAGCAATAGAACTCCAAGGAGAAATAGATGAATCCATCACCATAGTCTGACACATATACAGAAACACACCTATATCAGAAATGGACAGATCCAGCAGCCAGAAAATCAGGAACAGCACAGTTGATCTTAACACCATCAATCAACTGGATATAATTGACACCTATAGACTACTTCATCCAACAATAGAATACATATTCTTCTCAAGAGCACATGGAATATTCATCAAGGGGGACCACATTCTGAATCACAAAACACACCCTGACAAATTCAAAAGAATAGAAATCATACAATGTCAACTCTTAGACCATAATGGAATTAAACTAGAAATAGCAATACTAGAAAGGTAACTGGGAATCCCATAATGTGGAGGTTAAATAACATACTTCTAAATAACATTTGTCAAAGAGAAATCTCAAAAGAAATTTTGAAATATTTTGGAACTAAATGAAAACAAAACCACAACATCTCAAAACTCATGTGAAGCAGTGCTTAGAAAAAAATGTATAGCATTAAACTCATATACAGTTGGCCCTTGAACAAAAAGGGGCTTAGGGATGCTGATCCCACACCACCCCATGCAGTCAAAAATCTGCATATAACTTGACTCCCCCAAAACTTAACTACTAATAGCCTACTGATGACTGGAAGCCTTACCAATAACATAAACAGTTAACACATATTTTGTATTTGTATTACATATCTTATTCTTACAATAAAGTAAGCTAGAGAAAAGAAAATATTATTTAGAAAATTTTAAATAAGAGAAAATACACTTACAGTACCGTAAAAAATCTGTAAGTGAACCTGTGCAGTTCTAACCTGTGTTGTTCAAGGATCAACTGTATTTGATTTACTTCGTCCTATTGTAAATGGTATTATTCTATTCGTAAATTTCGTGTTATACTTGTTGCTGGCATATAGAAATACAATTGATTTTTGTATATTGAACTTCTTTCCAGAAAACAGACATTTATTTTTTTCTAATTTGAACTTTCTTTTGAATATTTACCATACACCTATATCATCAAGTCATCTGCAAATAAGAATAGAATTACTACTTCTTTTTCATTGCTTATATTTTTTATTTTGTTTTGGTTCATTGGTTGACTCATTGTTTTATCCTTATGTCATAGAACTCTAGTACATTGTTGAAAAAAATGATAATAGCAGGCATCCTTCCTTTACTCTCAGCTTCAGGGAGAGGCTTTCAGTGTTTCTGCTGGAGACCAGCTCCAGCAACCAGGGGATCCCGAAGGAAGAACAGTGTCGGTGAAAATAAAACAAAACTAAAATAAAAAAAAAACTAAAAATAAAAAACTAAAATAAAAATGGACACAGACAACAGCAGTGTGTTGAACTGGCTGATTTATTGTAGCAAACGTGGCATTATATTTGCTAGTGATTTCCTTGTAGCATACATCATCTACGTTTTTCTAACATTACCTAATTTTAAAAACGTTCCTATGTGTAATCAACCTTTAAGAAATAACATGGCGATTTTCCCGTAATGTTCCCACACACCCTTTGATTATTGATTAATTTCTTACACTATCCCATTATGCATCTGCGTTTATCTATAATTACCTACAGTCTATGAAGCATTTGCTTTGCTGTTCGCATGAAACACCTCAAGTGGAACAGTTACAGGGACATGACCTCCCAACCACACGGGGCCAGAAGAACAATGTGTTTGCCTCGGTCCGAGGTGCCAGGAAGGGGCTGAAAAGGCCTTAGAAACCCATGCCTCATACATTCTCAGAGAGACAATGCACCTAGGAACCAATGAACCATTCTGTACCTTAACCGACTAGGTTCAGTCATCATCTGGAATGCCTCCGGAGGGCCAGGTGGGGCTATGGGTTGAAATCACCTGTGCCCAGAGATACACTCCTTAGTTGCCGGAGTGAGGCTTTCAAATCCTTATGTCTCTCCTTTACAGGCCCTCTTTGCTAGCAAATGCATGAGGCTATCCTTCCTGTAAGTAGAGGAGTCTCCATAGGGGATGGCAAGGGCTAAACGTAAGGCCCTTGCGGAACCTTATTTTCTTTCCTAATGGTTCTTTTCCCAGGGGGCCTGCCGAGGGCAATTCCCCAACAGACAATACCCCAGGTTGTTTTAAGGCCGAATTACCTAAAAGCAGGAGTGCAAGAAGCTTCACTGTCGGTGGGCCGCCTTGCAGTCACCAATCCGTCCACAGCCCAGGCTTTGCCACTTAGGCTGGGATAGCTCGGCTTCCAGAATCTCCCCCTTTTTATTTTTTAATTTAATGGCATGAAGTTCCATTGCCAGCCCCTGGATACCACCCCTCAACAGTCTGACGATGACTGGAAGCAGAAGAAGAATTATCAATCCTCCAATCAAAGCCACTTTAATCATAGTGGTAAAAAAGCTTTTATGAGAGACATAAGAGGATAAATTTTGAAAAAAATGTGTTTGATATTTGTCAGGCAGAAAACTCAGCCTCAGCTTGACTAATCTCACGAATATCTTTATGTAAAGAATTTAAATCAAAATTTAAATCTGAGTGATTCCAGATACCTAGGATATGATTTTTATTTTTTATTTTTTATTTATTTTTTTTCCAACGTTTATTTATTTTTGCGACAGAGAGAGACAGAGCATGAACGGGGGAGGGGCAGAGAGAGAGGGAGACACAGAATCGGAAACAGGCTCCAGGCTCCGAGCCATCCGCCCAGAGCCTGACGCGGGGCTCGAACTCCCGGACCGCGAGATCGTGACCTGGCTGAAGTCGGACGCTTAACCGACTGCGCCACCCAGGCGCCCCTAGGATATGATTTTTAACTCTCTCCCAAGAATACAAAGATTCGTTAACTTTTAGGGGCATTACACAAATCCAATGAAAATCAATATGACATCTCAAGGCAAGGCGAACCTTAAAAGAGGTCTGTTCCTGACCAATCATGGGAACAGCTTCTTCTAAAGCATTAACCTTAGAGGTTAGTTTTCTATCTATAATTTCTTGTGTAGGTAAAGCCATGGATACATTTTTTGGTAATTGATCAGTAAAAGTTGCTGTGTGAATTTCTTGAGATAAGGCTATAGCAGAAAGCGAAAGGGAAGTTGCTAAAGCTATAAATGCTGTAATTCCAAGAATAAGAGGAGCTACAAAGCGACAACCACAAACAAGAAGTGCATTTACATCCTGCAAAGCTTGCAAACCATAACTATCAAACCATGTAGTATTTAGAGTGACAGGAACCATTAAATATGGGGGTCGCTGAACAATCATCAGTGTTTTTACATTTGTTAAAGGGAAACACAATTTGTAAGATTACAGCGGATACAAGATACATGATATTTGTCAGCATACTCAGAGATATTTAAGGAATTATAATCTCTGGAAATTAAAGATGCATATGGAGACTGTAAGCAAGCCTGTACCTGATATCTGCTCTGATTTTCCGGTCTGCACAGTGTTAACCAGTTTTGTGGCAGCAATCACACGCCATATTTCAGATTGAAAATATCCTGCCTTTTTTTGTAGAAATAGTCAAGATGCTTGGTACCCATCCATTAATATGCCATCTATTAATTGGCATGTGGCGAGGGATATATTCATTTTTCCAAGAGTATCTAACATTAGTTGATTCCAAGAAAAACCTATAATCTACAGAAGAATCTGCACAACTTCTATCAATTACAGTTAAATATGTTCCAGGAATAACAATATGAATCTCCTTTTTATAAGCATAATATCTCCATTTTGGGAAGCCTATTTTAGGGTTAACAAAGGCCCATTCCTCATTAGTGTCTGGAGGAGATGCTGCACAAACAGGGAGGGCTTTCTGATAATCTTTAGGAGTAAACATTTTAGGAGAAGAGTCTCCAGGTAAAAGCAAAATTAGAGACCATAGGAATCTTTTGTCTGCAGCTACATAATTAGGAGAATCTGTCAACAACCCCTTATAAGATGTTGGAGCACAACCATTAATGGAGGGAGCCTCATCCTTTATAGTATTGGGGATAACAAAGCAGATAGGAACAGAACTTGAAACTCCATAAAAGGAGAAGTTTTTAGTATTAACAGCCTGTCCCAATTGAATAGGAGACTGAGTTCCTCCCATCAAAGAAGGAATGTTAGTATAAAGTGGAATAACCTCATTCTCCCAAGTTACCCGTTGAAAGGAAGGAGGGTTAGGTAAATAAGCCCAATAAGAAGTACCCGGTTTGCCACATTTTGCCTGACAAGCTAAAATGGCAAGTATAGCAACAAAAAGAGTAAAAGGAGAAGGTTGAAGTCCTTGGTTGAGAACCAGTCTCTCAGCTTCATTCGTCAGTTTCTTTATTTGGCCCCATGCTGGTGGACTGCTGTCTTAGTCGCTTGGGTCAGTCTGTGCCGTGGCATCGGGGTTGGTCTCAGCGGTTGCCAGTCGTCTTGAAGGTGAAGTTCTCTCATGCGATATGTCAGTGGTCCTCCTCGGCTCTCCTCCGATAGACGTCTCTTGTGTTGAGTCGATGTGTGGAAAGATGGAGGAGGTGGTGGCGGGTTGAACATGTCTAATGAGTCTGTCCGGAATCCACAAAGGAGAATCTGAATCCTGTGGGAAAACACAAGCATATCCTCTCCCACAAGTTAGTAAAACATCAGGCCCTTTCCATGTTCCTGTAAGAAGATCCTTCCATTTTGCCAATGGTTTAGGAGCATCAAGATCAGGGTTCCAGTGACACTGCGTGGCAGAAATGCCCGCAGTATCCACATTAAAATTATTAATAACAAACATGGCATGGCTCAAAATATGATGAGGGGAGCTATACTTAAGCTCTCCTTCTTGCAGTTTGGTAGTTTGATGTTTTAAAGTCTGATGGGCTCTTTCTACAATAGCTTGTCCCTGAGGATTATAAGGAATTCCTGTAGTATGTTTAATGTTGAAGGTGTTGGAGAATTGCTTAAAAGCTTTTGAAGTATAGGTAGGTGCATTATCAGTTTTTAAATGAAGTGGCATACCTAAATAAGAAAAACAATAGAACAGGTGCTGAATGACATCTTTGTGGGCTTCTCCAATTCTGGCTGAGGCTAGAGTTAATGGGAGTAAGTATCTGTAGTAACATGTACATAGGAAAGTTTCCCAAAGCTGGAAATGTGAGTTACATCCATCTGCCATGAATCATTAGGTCGTAGGCCTCAGGGATTAACTCCCACAGATTGTGCACTGACATGCATAGGACAAGTAGGACAATCTCTTACTATCTGTCTAGCAGCTTCTCTGGTAATCTGAAATTGATATCGTAAGGCAGCAGCATTTTGATGATGAATTTTATGAGCTCTCTGAGCATCCTCTATTGCTGTTCCCAGAACAAACTTTGTGTACTTATCAGCCAATACATTTCCCTCATGTAAGGGCCCTGTCAAATTACTGTGAGCCCTGATGTGACCTATGTAAAAAGGATCTCTTCTTTCATGAATCAAATTTTGTAATTCCAATAAGTATCTAGAAATAGTAGTTTTATTAATAGCTATTGTAGCAGTTTCTATATGGGGAAAGAGCTTAACCACATATTGAGAATCTGTATAAAGATTAAAACTTTGTTCAGTTAGTGTGGAAAAAACAAACAGGATTGCCATTATTTCTGCCTTTTGAGCTGAAGTTTCCTGAGTCTCTTGTATATGTGGGTGATAGTCAATAATAGCCATAGCTTTTCCATTGGATGAACCATCAGTAAATACCAGAGATGCATTAGGAATAGGAGATGATTTACATTTCTCTGGAAATATAACAGGATGTTCACAAAGGAATTGTAATATAGGATTTTTTGGCAAATGAAACAGTATTTCGCCTCTAAAATCACTCAGAGCTATTTGCCAATTTTCATTGGATTCTATTAAATCTTGTAATTGGTTTTTGTTATAAGGAATAATATTATGAACATCCCTACCAAAGATCTCCATGCTTCTTCTTCTGTCCTTAGTTATTAAGCTGGCAGTCAAATCAATGGATGCTGTTAATATTTTCTTTCCAGTAGCTGGCATATGTAACCATTCAAGTGACCACTCCTGCCATAGTCAGCCTGTTGGAGTATATATTGTGGCCAGAATTATTAGAGACCAAGGTAAATTATAGTTGATTCACCTTAAAATCTACTTATTGATGGCTTATTCTACCATATTCAAGGCTTCGGAGGCCTCAGGAGTTAAAGTTCTTTTAGATAAAGGATTAGAGTCTCCCTGTAATAAATCAAATAATGGTTTTAAATCGGCAGTGGGAATCTTAAAAAATGGCCTAATCCAATTAATATCTCCTAATTGTTTTTGGAAATCATTTAAAGTTTGTAAATTGTCCTTTCTAAGTTGCAAAGATTGAGGTGAAACTGTATGTGTGTTTAATATCCGTCCCAAGTATGTATGGATTTTTTCTGGTGCCACCTTTAACCCATGAGACGACAGGGTGGAGGTGGTTTTGATTAACACTTCTTGTAAAAGTGTGTGGTCCAGATGAGCGATTAATATGTCATCCATATAATGGACCAAATAAAGGTCAGGATAAAGGTCTCTTATTTCTGTTAAAGCTTGATCAATGTATTTTTGACATAAGGTAGGACTGTTTTTCATACCCTGTGGCAACACCCTCCATTGATATCTTTGATAAGGCTGCTTAAGATTATCTGATGGCAGACTGAAAGCAAAGTGCTTGCTTAAAGGAATGGTGGACTTAAAGGACTTAAGGACTTAAAGGAATGGTGAAGAAAACAATCCTGCAGATCAATAACAATTATGTTGTGAGTGGAGGGTACTGCCACAGGAGAAGGGTTGCCTAGTTGAAGAGAACCCATATCCTCCATAGTAGCATTTACTGCCCTTAAGTCTTGTAATAATCTCCATTTTCCTGATTTTTTTTTAATGACAAAAATAGGTGTGTTCCATGGACTATTGGAGGGTTCTATATGCCCTGCTTCTAACTGTTGCTGTATTAACTCTTTTGCTGCCTGTAACTTTTCTAAGGGTAGAGACCATTGTTCCACCCAAACTGGATTGTCATTTATCCAATTAATGGGATCAGCAGCTCTTTCAGCAATGGCCTCCATTAAAAATTTTGATATCCAAGTCCCTGTCTTTTAACATTAGATATTGTCTGTATAGGTTCTTTAATGTCCTGATTGTGTTTTCCCAGTCCTTTATCTGGATCAAAATGCATCTGTAGCATCTGTGCAGGCACCTTGTCATCTGGACTATATAGCAGCATCCCCATGTGGGATAATATGTCCTGTCCCCATAGCGTTATAGGGATAGTGGGAATTACATAAGGACAAAAAACTCCAGATTGACCCTCCTTGTTAGCCCATGGCAAAATTTGTGTGCTTTTAGCAATAGAAGGAGCTCTTCCTATACCTATAAGTCCTACAGGAGCAGCTTTAGTGGGCCACTCAGAAGGCTAATCATTTCCTGCAATACAAGACACATCTGCGCCTGTATCGAGCAAACCTGTAATTTTTTCCCCTTGAATTAATAATTCCTTAAGAGGTCGCAAAGCTGTGACCTCTTGGATCCAAAAAACCAAATCACTAGACCCAAATCACTTTGGACCTCTATCTTGTTGAGAGGCTACTTTTCCTGTCTCATGGTAAGGCAATAATAATGATTGTGCTATTCTTTGTCCTTTCTCTATTTGAGCAGTTCTTGTTGGAGGAGAAACGAGTACCTGGAGTTCTCCAGTGTAATCTGAATCAATCACTCCTGGAATAATTGACAGCCCTTGTAAGGCCATAGAGCTTTGACCCCAAATGATTCCCACTATGCCTTTGGGCAAAGGTCCTTTTACTCCGGTGAGTATAGGGGTAACAGCCACATCTGGTGTTAATATTGCTGAGGTGGAGGAACGTAGGTCCAATCCTGCGCTCCCTGGAGTGACTTTGAAAAGTTCTAAGACGGGACAAAAGGAATGAACGGGTTCAGGGAAGATGCCCCACTTATTGTCTGGGCCTGGGGCAGGCCCCTCTGCCCGTTTCCCGAATTCCCTTGATTAGAATCTAACTCTTTGTTAGGGTTCAGAGGAGTGCCATCCTTATGAAACATGGACCTACAATATTTGGCCCAGTGAAATCCCTTCTGGCAGCAAAGGCAAAGTGCCTGAGGAAGGCGAGTATTTGCATTTTGTCCGGACACTTGAGAAACAAATCTATTCTGGGGACATTGCCGACTAAAATGCCCTGGTTGCTTACATGTAAAGCAATTTACATTAAGACCCTTTAAAGGTTGCTTACCATTTTTATTAGACAATCCTTGCATGAATTGAGAATAAGTTTCTCCTTTCAGGGCTGAAGCAATAGCTACTCCCTGTATAAAAGCAGGACTGACATCTGCACATTGTTTGACATAATTGGTTAAAGAGCCAGTTTTTCGTATAGACCGCAGCAAAGACTGACAAGTAGTACTGGAATTTTCAGATGCAAGCTGCTTTACCAAAATGTTGGCTGCTTCCTCATCTGTTATAACTCTTTTTACTGCCACCATTAGGTGAGAGACAAAATCCTCAAACGGCTCCTCTGCCCTTTGTTTAACATTCCCTAATGCTGTTGCTTTTTCAGTGGTGACTGGCAAGGCCTTCCAAGCATTGACTGCATAGGAATTTACTTATGCAAGAACATCCTTGTCTAAATACATCTGACACCAGGCAGTATTATACTCTCCTCTTCCTAGCAACATGTCTAAAGTCATAGGGGCATCCTTGGACTTCCTTTTTATAGAAACCTGCCTCTTAGCCAATTCCTCATATTCTGCCCTCCCACAACAAGTAATTACCTCCAGACAAACAGGCCTTGGCCACTTGCACACAATCATAAGGTGCCATCCATCGGTTAGACAGTGTATCCAAAAGAGTTAATGTATAAGGAGCAAGAGGACCATAGTCCTGACATGCAGCCTTTAATTCCTTGAGTATTTTATATGGCAGAGGTTCCCAAGAGATCTCCTCATCAAATTCGCCTCCATACATGACAGGAAAACATTGAGCAAATTCAATGTCCCCTGCCTGTTCTGCCTGTCTTAGTGCAGCCAAAAAGCCTGAAGTTCTATGGACCTTCTGTCGTGCCAAGGTCATTGGAAGAGGGGGACGAGGTGGCAAACGTCTAAACAATTTATCACAATGTAAAGGACTAGGGGGAGCCCGAAAAGGTGTAGGAGGCTCTTTATTATTTAGTGGAGCTGCACAAACCCCTATAGGGCTTCCCTCATCATGATATTTGGCTGCAGCATCCTCCAAATCTTGTTCCTCCTCAGGTGTAAGCTTATCGTCATCAGGCAGGGCCGAAGCCAGCATTGCCTGAGACTTAGCAGGAGAAAGCAAAGGAGTACCTTCCCCTAAAGAAAAATTCTCCCATTGGGGGAGTTTTTCAACCTCTTGCCGAGGTTCTAAAACATCTTTAATTAAATTCCAAAGAGCAAAGGCATCTACAGTTACCTTTTCTGGTCCATGGAGAGTATAATACTCCCTAAGCTGATCTCCTACTCTATTCCATGTCTGTAAGTTTACTGTATCTTCTTCAGGAAACCATGGACAGCATTCCTGAATAAAATGTAAAAATTTAGCCAACTGGCTATTAGTAACTTTAATTTTTCTTTTTCCAAGCATATGCAGTAATACTTCAATAGTCTTCTTTCTTTAGACTTAATATGGCCCATAACTTCTCAAATTTTTGTTCTGACTATCCACCCTTCACTTACCTGTCTACGTCTGCAGGGGTCTGCAGCACCCCAGGTGGAGTCCTAGTCCTCCCGAGTGCTCCTATCTGATTACCTTTGGGTCCTGTTTGGGGGCCACTTGCTGGAGATGAGCTCCAGCAACCAGGGGTTCCCGAAGGAAGAACAGCGTCGGTGAAAATAAAACAAAACTAAAATTAAAAAAACTAAAAATAAAAAACTAAAATAAAAACCTAAAACTAAAATAAAAATGGACACAGACAACAGCAGTGTGTTGAACTGGCTGATTTATTGTAGCAAACGTGGCATTATATTTGCTAGTGATTTCTTTGTAGCATACGTCATCTACGTTTTTCTAACATTACCTAATTTTAAAAACGTTCCTATGTGTAATCAACCTTTAAGAAATAACATGGCGATTTTCCCGTAATGTTCCCACACACCCTTTGATTATTGATTAATTTCTTACACTATCCCATTATGCATCTGCGTTTATCTATAATTATCTATAGTTATGAAGCATTTGCTTTGCTGTTCGCATGAAACACCTCAAGTGGAACAGTTACAGGGACATGACCTCCCAACCACACGGGGCCAGAAGAACAATGTGTTTGCCTCGGTCCGAGGTGCCAGGAAGGGGCTGAAAAGGCCTTAGAAACCCATGCCTCATACATTCTCAGAGACACAATGCACCTAGGAACCAATGAACCATTCTGTACCTTAACCGACTAGGTTCAGTCATCATCTGGAATGCCTCCGGGGGGCCAGGTGGGGCTATGGGTTGAAGTCACCTGTGCCCAGAGATACACTCCTTAGTTGCCAGAGTGAGGCTTTCAAATCTTTATGTCTCTCCTTTACAGGCCCTCTTTGCTAGCAAATGCATGAGGCTATCCTTCCTGTAAGTAGAGGAGTCTCCATAGGGGATGGCAAGGGCTAAACATAAGGCTACACAATTTCTTGCGGAACCTTATTTTCTTTCCTAATGCTTCTTTTCCCAGGGGGCCTGCCGAGGGCCATTCCCCAACAGACAATACCCCAGGTAGTTTTTTTTTTTTTTTTTTTAATTTTTTTTTTTAAAGGTTTTTTTTTTTTTGGGAAAGAGGGAGACAGGGCATGAACGGGGGGGGGGCAGAGAGAGAGGGAGACACAGAATCGGAAACAGGCTCCAGGCTCTGAGCCATCAGCCCAGAGCCCGACGCGGGGCTCGAACTCACGGACCGTGAGATCATGACCTGGCTGAAGTCGGACGCTTAACCGACTGCGCCACCCAGGCGCCCCTACCCCAGGTAGTTTTAAGGCCAAATTACTAAAAGCAGGAGTGCAAGAAGCTTCACTGTCGGTGGGCCGCCTTGCAGTCACCAGTCTGTCCACAGCCCAGGCCCTGCCACTCAGGCTGGGATAGCTCAGCTTCCAGCATGTTTCACCATTCAGTAGGATGTTTGCTCTCACTATATCAGATTAAGGACGTTATCTTCTGTTTTTAGTTTGAGATGTTTTATATTAAATGAATTTCACATTTGATCAAATGTGGTTTTTTTGCATAATTGAGATAATGATACTTCTTTTCTACCTGTGTTTGATCAATGTTGTAAGTCACATTGACTGATATTTACATGTTAAACCGACTTCGTATTTCTGGAATAACTTCAACTTGATTGCAATTTATTATACATTTTAGGTATCACTGGGTTTCATACACTATTTTGTTCAGGATTTTTGCATTCATGCTTCTGAGAGAGAATGGCACAACTTTCCTATCTTTTAATGTCATTGTTAAGTTTGTAATCAAAGTTATGTTGGCCTTATAAAACAAGTTGGGAAATATCTATTTTATTGCAAATAAATTTAAAAATTTATATGAAGTAAACAAATTCCTACAAAAGAAACTTAGGGTGCCAAAACTGACATAATCACCACTCTAAGAATTGTTACCTGCCCTTTGAAGTATATCACATTTTGGACTTTGCATAATCTTGAAATAAACTTTCCGTTTTACCAACTCACTGAGATTCAGTAATTTATCTCTTGAAACAGCTAATAGAAATATCATCTATAACAAATATAAATGCTGTATAATATTTACTGTCAATTTATATTTTTAAAACAAAACTTAAACATTTGAAAGTATTTATATTAGATATAACTCTTTTCATATGCATCTCTTCTTGCTTTTGATTTGCTTCTAGTATTAGAAATAGAAACTGTGGTTCTCCACCACTGGACAGTGGTTGCTGCTGAAACAAGACAAATCTTTCTTCCATTTTGAACAAAGCCTAAACTTTCAGTACTCATGCCATTTTTCTCCTCTTAGCCCCATAATCACGGAAGTCCTGTCAGTTATAAAGAAAAAGTACATACGTTATAGTTATGGTCTTATTGAATAATCATTCTTTAAAGGGATGATTTACAGAGGCGCCTGGGTGGCTCAGTCGGTTAAGTGGCCGACTTCGGCTCAGGTCATGATCTCGCGGTCCGTGAGTTCGAGCCCCACGTTGGGCTCTGTGCTGATCGCTCAGAGCCTGGAGCCTGTTTCAGATTCTGTGTCTCCCTCTCTCTGACCCTCCCCCGTTCATGCTCTGTCTCTCTCTGTCTCAAAAAAAAAATAAACGTTAAAAAAAATTTTTTTTAAATGAGTGATTTACAGAATGTAACTTTGTTCCAAGGACACTCCCACAGACATCATGTTCTAGCTTCAATGCAGCCATGAAGTCTCAATGTCAACTTGGATAAGAATTATTCAAATGCTTTGCAGCCACTGGAATTATCCACCCCATGACAGCACTTCCTCTTCCTGGGTTTATATTTTCCCCCAAAGTTTTATCCTGGTATTTGCATCTATATCCATTTATTTTCAAAATCCTTCAAAACTATCTTAAAACTTATTACAAGACCTTCCAGAAAAACTCTGGCCCACATTAATTTCATTTTTTCTGATAAAATTTCATGTACTTCATAGCAACTAATTATTACTTACTATTCTATTTGTTCCATGTTTATTTCCCCAAGTAGATGACAAGATCCTGAAGTATAGGGTTTATGACTTATACTAATTTTCTATACATTCCAGATTCTTTTTTTTTTTATTTTTTTTAACATTTATTTATTTTTGAGACAGAGAGAGACAGAGCATGAACGGGGGAGGGGCAGAGAGAGAGGGAGACACAGAATCGGAAGCAGGCTCCAGGCTCTGAGCCATCAGCCCAGAGCCCAACGCGGGGCTCGAACTCACGGACCGTGAGATCGTGACCTTAGCTGAAGTTGGACGCTCAACCGACTGAGCCACCCAGGCACCCCCCATTCCAGATTCTTAATAAACACTTATGAGTTGTCTAATTCTTACAACGTGGAACAGGAAGCAAGCACCTCTTCTCTTTTCTTTCTATTGGTTGTTTCTTCCTACATAGTATTTGGTTCTTCTTACTACTATTTTCTTCTGTATTTGCAGTAATATTTTGGGTTAGCTTAGGTAGAGAACCAACAGAGACCTTTTTAATTACAGCTAAATTGGAGCTCAGTAAAGCCCCTATGACCCAGCTGTAGGAAATGGTTTATATTTATCAAACTCATAAGACATATTTATCTGACCAAGATGTCATTTAGTTAACTTAGAATGGGAGCTACCCTATTCCCTGTGTATAAAATCCATAACTAGGAAATTAGCTTCATATTCTGAAGGAAACTGTACAACCTAGCCAATAGGCCTGTTACTTAATAAGCAATGTATATGCATCAAAACCAAATATTCTGATGCTTGACTGCCTACTTCCTGTAAGTCCTCCAGAGTTAAACGTAATTTCCTGTGCATTGGTAATTTTAATTGCTAAAAATACAACTTGATTATATAATCTGTTCCTCCAGAGGAAAATTAAAGGGGGATCGACATGCCTTGCGAGCATGAAGTGAAGCCCAACATGAGTAAAAAGATTATGAGACCAAATTGCTGTTCAATGAGTTTCAGTCTTCTTGTAAGATGAATTACTAATAGTACTTACAAGAGAAACTGTGGCAGTTATAACTAGTGTCTGTGGAATTTTGATATATCATAAAATGAGAGACATACAAGAACAGAGATAATACAATTTATTTTTTACATGAGTAAAGTTGATATTTAAAATCATGAGTCTGACACCAATTTTAGGTCAAAAAAATTCAAAATAAATTATTAAAAGTATGGCTTGGGCAAATCTAAAAATTGGAAACAATTGTTACTTGAAGCCTGTGTGTTGTCAGATTCACTTTATATCCCCTTTAGAGTAGAAGATTAGGGCAGTGTGGCGATCAAGATGGACGAGTAGCATGGAAACCCTCAGCTTGCCTTGTGCCTGAAACGCAGCTAGATGAGCACCATTTTGCATACCTTGGAAACCATTTTGCACACCTTGGAAATTGATCCGAGGATTAACACAACAATCTGCATAACTTGAGCCACAGAACTCAGAAGATACATGGTGCAGAGAAGGGCCAACTAATGTAGAACAGAGTCATTACACCAAGCCCCACCCAACTGTGCCCTCCAAGCACATCCCCTAAAAGAACAGCACAAGTCCCTCCACCTGCTTAGTGTACAGACTATAGAGTGCTTCATAGTTTTAGTTCTAGGGGAAACTGGATGTAACTTCATTTGGGTTTCATTCTGTTTTCTGGTTCATTTCTAGTTTTTTTTGTTTTTTTTGCTTCCATTTTTGTTAAAATTGGTTTCTTTTTTTTTTCCTTTTTTTCTTGGATACAGAAAGAGAAAATTTTATTTTTCTTTTCTTTTTTTTAATTTTTAATTTTAAAATTTAAAAATTTTTTCACTTTTTAATTTTTTAATTTTTATTCTATTTCATTTTCTTTATTTCTTTATTTCATTTTATTCTATTTTATTATATAAAATCTTTCTTAATTTTTAATTCTTCTCCAAACATCATCTTCATGTTCTAACTTGAACCTGACAACTCCAGCATAAAGATTTCTTTGCCACCATTTCAGGTGGTGGCTATTCTTTCTCTCCTACCCCTTTTACCATTGTCCATATAGGTCGAAAGGATATTTCCTTGTTCCTCATTGCCAATTCCAAACAGTGTCCCTCCCTGCTCCCCAAAATCAAATTGTATGCTACAATTTGCATGGGATATATTTTGGATTCCTATGGAAGGTATAGTAGGCTGAATAGTGGCCACCAATAGATATCAGGTCCTAATCCATGGAACCTAGAAATGTTACCTTATCAAGAAAAAGTGTATTTGTAGATGTAAGTTAAGGACCCTGACATGGGGAGATCATCCTTGATAAGTTAAGGGGACTGTGAATCTAACTGCAGGTGTTCTTATAAGAGAGAGGCAGAGGGAAATTGGACACACAGAAGAGGAGAAAGGCATGTGAAGATGGAGACAGAGATGTGACCACAAACCAAGGTGTGTGGTAGCCACAAGAAACTAGAAAAAAAAGGGAGTGGATTCTGCCCTAGAGCCTCTGAAGGAAGGCTAGTGTGGCTTTTAGCATTAAGAGTGAGGGACAAAGGCCTGAAATAAAACTGAGATACAGTCAGGGACCAGATCCTGTTAGGCTTGATAGGCCATGTTAAGGATTTGTTCATTCTGAAACCAAGGTACTGTTATTGGCTATTTTAAAGTGGGGAATGATCCAATCAATTTTGTGTTTTAGAGAGATCACCTTGCCTAGAGAAGGGCTGTTGTGTGGAAGCCAGTAAGAGCGGATGTAGAGAACTGTGTTACAAAGTATTTATAGAAGTCCAGGTTGGTCACTTGGTCATGAGGGCACAGCCCTCATGAATGGTATTAATGCCTTTTTATAAAAGAGACACTGAAGACCTCCCTTGTCCCTTCTACCATGTGATGACATAATGAGAAGATCGCAGTCATTGAACCAGCAAGAAAGTTCCCACCAGGTACCAAATCTGCTGGCACCTTGATCTTGGGCTCCCTAGCCCCCAGAGCTGTGAGAAATAAATATCTATTGTTAAAGACTACCCAGTCTATGATATTTTGGTATAGCAGCCCAAAGGGTCTACAACAATTGGCCAATGAGTGAGGAGGAAGTTGTTTTAAAAGCCCTAGTATCTTTGCTTCAATCTAGGACATGTCAGAGAAGCCAGGATATGTCTAAGGGGATATGTCAGCTTCAGAACTCTGTGTGGCATTGATTGAAACCTTGTTGCAACTTCTCCCTCTTCCCAGTACTGTATCTCACTGTCTTAGAGACACTATTTCAGTGAGCAGTATCCAATAAACACATATACATAAATCTCTGTCAGAGAGTCTGTTTTCTGGGAACTTATGAGACAGAATCTCTAGCTTTTAAAAGAATTTAACTTATTTATATTTTTTACAATTACGTGTTTAAGGTTGTTTCTGCCAATTTTATGGTTTTGCTATGCTTAATTTGCTTTAATTATTTCTGCTTTATAATGGATTGAGCATATTTATCTTTTATCATTTCTTAGGTAGTTTAGAAATTACACCTTATTTCAGGGCACCTGAGTGGCTTAGTTCGTTAAGCATCTGACTTCAGGTTATGATCTCACCATTCATTAGTTTAAGCCCTTCGTCAGGCTCTGTGCTGACAGCTCAGAGCTTGGAGTCTGCTTCGGATTCTGTGTCTTCCTCTCTCTGCTCCTCCCCCACTCATGCTCACTCTCTCTGTCTCTCTCTCTCTCTCTCTCTCTCTCTCTCTCTCTTAAAAATAAATAAACATTAAACATTTTTTTTTCAATTACATCTTATTTCAATTTATGTAATGATAGCCTTCTAGGTTTCTAGCAAAAATTTAAACATATTTTTCTATCATTCTGTAGACTGAGTAGTATCTATCAGGGAAGAATTTTGGCACCCTTTGTCAACTAAAATAATATGAGATTTTAATTTCAGAATTGTTTTTTGTTTGCATGTTATACAAGAAAATTATTGCAAGTTAACCAAGTCTTCCTGGTACCTTTTAATAATCTCTCTTTCTTGATCCAAGGTAGTTTTTGTAGTGTTCATTAAAAACAACAAAAACCTATTATTTTTTTTTACCACTTGAATGCCAAATTTTGAGCTCTACTGACACCAAGGTAAATTTTACAAGCTAAATGTAAATAAAAATAAAATGATAAAAATAATAAAAAAAGAATGTAGAAAACTTTATACATTCTTCAATGTAAAAGACTTGCTAAGCAAAACACAAAGCCTAAAAATGATAAAGGAAGGGGTGCCTGGGTGGCTTCATTGGTTAAGCATCTAACTCTTGATTTTGGCTGAGGTCATCATCTCATGGTTCATAAGATAGAGCCCCAAGTTTGTGAGATCAAGACCCATGCTGTCAGTGTAGAACCTGCTTGGAATTCTCTCTCTCCTCCCTCTCTCTGCCCCTCCCCCCACTCACTCATGCTCTCTCTCACTCTCTCTCTCTCTCTCTCTCTCAAAATAAATAAATAAACATTTTAAAAAAGTGTCAAACTGAGTTTGGCAACCTAAAAAATGCAATATGGTAAATTTAAAAAGTTAAAAGAGAAGTGACAGACTGGGAAAAAAAGACTTACTGCATATGTAAAAGAAAAAGGATTACTTCTATAATATATAAAGAGACCCAGAACATCAATATGAAGCCAGGCAAATAACCCAGTAGAAAAAAACAAAAACAAACAGTAAGCACTATAAACAGACAATTCACAGAAGCACATTGAACAGTAAATCTTTGGAGAATTATTTTGCCTTAATTGAGTTGAAAAAGCTTAACAGTTAATGAAGTGCAAATTAGAACAATTAGGAGATTTTTTTTTATTTATCAGATGGGGTATTGAAAATGTCAGGTTGAAGAGGATGCAAGGAAAGTAGTATTATCATGCATTTTTAGGTTGTTAAAATCTATCTACAAGATTATTTTACAGTATATATCAAAACCCAGCAGTAACATTTCTAGGTATCAATCCTACATAAATATGTTCAAATATCCATAAAAAAATGTATTACAAGTATCGTGGCAGAGACTAATAGCTACCCAGGAAATTGGTTTTGTTTTTCTAGCTGCGTGCTTTCCAGCCACTGTTGTACTTAGGTATGAATGTGTGACCGATCCACTCTCCAGTGGTATGGGAGTGGAACTGTTGTGTACTCCACTTGTGTAGGGCTTTTAGGAAAAGCAAGTGTGCCTCCTCCATGATCACTTTCTTGCTCTGCAGACTAAATACAGAGAATGAAGTGTCCCTAATGGATGGTAGAGCTCCATGGTGGAAGCATCCTAGGTCCCTGAAACACTGGAGAAGACCAGTAGATTATCTGGACCACCTGCCTTGGATAATCATGTGAGCAAGAAATAAAATTCTATTATGCTTGAGCTATTATGCATTTTTGCTTGCATGTTATAACAGTTTTGTGTTACCTGACAAATACAAGTAAGTTCCCTGCAGTGTTCTCTTAATTAGAGGAAACGAGAAAGAGCTAAAGTGTCCATCAATATAGAAGTAGTTAAATAAATTATAGTTAATCTAAACTAATGTTTCAGCAGATAAAAGAATGAAATTGCTGAAAGCTGAAATTTCATGTTGGATATCTAACCTTATTGATCATTGATTAACAAATTATTTTTAAAGTGCCGTTTTTAATAAGAATGAAAAAAGAGATAAAGGAATTGTCAAGAAAATACATAATGAAACATTATTTTTAAGAGTTATTTTAATTCTTACTTACCACCATCTCTTGGCCATTACAAAGCAAACATCACACAGATAACCCATTGATCCTCACTGAAGATCCGTTGTACCTATTGTAAGCCAATCTTCTGCATTAGATCTTTAAAAAACTAGCCACACGGGGCACCTGGGTGGCTCCGGTGGTTAAGCATTTGACTTCAGCTCAGGTCATGATCTTGCAGTTCATGAATTGGAGCCCTGCACCTGGCTCTGCGCTGAGAGTGTGGAGCCTGCTTGGGATTCTCTCTCTCTCCCTCTCTCTCTTTGCCCCTCTCCCACTTGTGCTTTCTCTTTCTCAAAATAAATAAATAAACTTAAAATAATAATAATAAATAAAAATAAAAAACTGCACAATTTTCATCTACTCAAGAAAAACCATCCCTTCATTCGGGAAAGATGATAACAACAAAGGCCTAAAAGACACTGTGCCAATTATTTTATTTTTTTTTAATTATAGCAATTACTAGTCTATTTCTTAACCTAAGTTACATAAGAAAACTAGATAAGCCTTTTGCCAGCTTTATGATCCAGGAATGTCTTTCTCAAAGACCTGAGAAGCTTATCTTTGAGATGTAAATACCATAAGAGATGACACCCCCATCTGCCAGTTTCTCTGGGAAGGTAGGAGCCTAACTTCCGTGGTACCTCGCTCCTATTTGCAAAACAAGCTTCTGTCACAATGATATGCAAAGTTTCATTTTTCTCCGGATAAAGCCAATTAGCTAACACAGATGGTCACCCCAATTACAAGGTAAAGTTAGGATGAACCATGTTTGACAAACTGAATTCTAGAATCTGCTTCTTATTGTCAAGCCCTAGTATCCTTCTCTCCATTTTCTACCAGTGCTGTCTTCTCTGCCCAATTTTTAGGCAGCAGTTTTACCCTCCTCCATACTCCCTTCAGGTACGAGTTTCACAATACATTTTTATAGATAGATGCTGCTGGAAACACCACATCTCAGCAAATAATATATTTCCTATTTAAATTCTGGAAGTTTTGGGTACATTATTCCCATGTTTAGTATGGTTTAGAAACCTAAGAAATAGAAATTAAATCAGAAAGATAAGTAAATACCTAAAATACCAGGAGAAGAGGGAACTGCATTTATGGATGTTATGTGGTCTTTTAGCATCTACTATAAAATAGCTTCTGTGTTTCTTCTCAAATGGCTTCTTTTTGCAGGAAGAAACCTGAACATCAGTAATATCTATTCATTTACACTTCCAGAAGTGCTAGAACTAGCGAGAGAAATATTCCAGTGCTGATAAAGGCATCATTGCCGTGCTAGCTTTCTGCTACAAGTTGTTTCTTTGAAGATGTTGTGTGAATTTCTTGAATGTCACAAAATGTAATTATTAAAGTCTATATGCTTACATAAAAAGCTATTAATTACAATAATAGTTCTATTATTAATATAGTGCCTTATTGTATTAGGATATATGACTGGCCCTGCAAAGTTTCTAAGTGGCCGGTAGGTACACAGGAGGACAATGCAGCAGAGGCGGTGGTAAATGTAGAATTTGTGCACCAAAGGAGGTTAGATGTATGTTTGCATAGTAGATTATGTAAGATTGGGGAAAAAAATGAGAAGGTACAAACATTTTGGTGCTGTGCTAACTGGAGTCAATACAGTTTTTTGTGTGTGAGCTATTTGCTTCCCCACCTCTAGAGGCTGGGTTGCTGCAGGACTGATTTTACTGCCTTGAAGACCTTTTACAACGTTTGTGGCTATTGGGGTTCTACCCTGTATCTTGTTCCCATTCTCTCTTGCATGATGTAGCTACCAGATAGGATGACAATTTATATCAAGAAAAAAAAAAAGACAGGTAACCTATGTGTTCCTCCAGGTAATGCATGCATGTTTTAATAGTAAAATATAAGAACTGATATTAGTGAGTCATTCTTTAAAAAAAAATCAGTTTGAAAGACAATTGAGGAAAGATTTTTCAAAACCTCTTCAGTATACCACATTGATTTCTGCCAAATCTGCTTTTAATCCTATGTTCATCAAAGAGTGATCCATTAGCAAATGTTTGTTTAAAATACAGATTCTAGGCTCTCCCAACGCAACTGTATATGCATGTAGGGATGGAACCCAAGATAAACTGTTGACAAATATCCCTGGTAAGTTTATAGACACCAAAGTCTGAAAAACATTGCTCTAAGAATATTCATATGAGTTATAACAAAAAGAAACCCTAGGAGCTAAAGAAGTTACTGTATTTCCTTTAAAATTTTAACGAGTTTTAATACTGAAAGGATGAGACCAGTAGTTTTAGGCATGTACTGAAAGTATTAAAAGAAATTATTAGTATACCCTTCAGCACCCAACTGCCAGTTTTTTTAATAACTCAAATAGGACCTTAGGTTAACTAATAATACTGTAGTAATGTTAATTTCCTGTTCTTAATAATTGTACTATGGTTAATGTTTGCATGAGACATGGTGGGGCGAGTAATATAAGGGAACATTGTCTACTATTTTTGCAACTTTCTAGAAGTCAAAAATTAATTTGAAATAAAATGTTTTTTTAAGCCACTAAATTTTTTGAATAATCCTTAATAAATGTCACTGCAGAAATAATGAAATAAGCCCAGTATTTTGAACTACTATGGCTGTATTGTCAACCTTAAAAATAAAATGGCTGGTTATTTTACCAGCAAAATGAGTTCATTAGGAAATAGTAGAGGAACTACATTTGTGGACAAGCAAACTATGTTACACATTGGGCAAGTCTGAAGAGAAAAAGGGGAAGGCTTTGCTAGGTTCTACCATATCTAGTTCAGTGTGTAATTAACTATGATAATAGTTCTCTTCTAGAGCAAGTCCGCCTAAATTTTTAGGCAGTTGAGGGGGGAAGTAAAGAGCTCTTCCTGAATCTAATGGGTTTTAACTGCTTTTTAATTCAAAATAATCATCATGACAATGTGGCCCATCTTGTGGCCACCTGCCGCATGTTTCTTTTTACTTTTTTAAGTGTGTCCACTAGAAAATTAAAATACATGTGTAGCTTACATTATATTTCTGTTAGAAAGCACTGATCTAGAGATGACAATCACTTTTATTATTTTGCCTTATTTTTGGCTTATTTGATTTTTATCTTTTTAGATCCACGACTATGATATAAATTAATAGCCCAGACCTTAAGACCAATGCCTTTGTAACAAAACTATTATATTTATGTATGTGAATATTTACATACATAAATACATGGGAGCAGTGAGAGCAGCAAGTCAATGGTTACTCTGATCAACAGTAACTTTAGGGCACAGAATAGTTAGGCCTTACACAGGAGGACAGCCATAGTCTTGAGAACTAAAATGGGAGGGAAGGCATATGACAATTATGTAGGTGAACTATTTCTGACTTAGAAAAGGCAAATTCTTTTGTCATTGAATTTCCAATTTCTCCTAACCTCTCCCTTTTACCATAAATCTCTTGGGCACTCTTTATTTCTTCTTGGTTTCACCTCAATTCCAAATGCAAATATGGCAAATAGTTCCGCATAGACTTCAGACATCACTTCACCTCAAGCATCGTAGGACTTCTTTAGAAACTTCCTTAGAAACTTCAGCATGGGAACAATGGGAGTCAGATCAACCCTGACATTTGCACAACCTGGAAGCGCAAACAAGTAATTCACCATGGGGCAGCTCTCAATCAGTGAGGGGAAATGTTCCTTCTTTATTTTCTCAGATGGATAATTCTGAGAAGCATTCCATACAGCCCTTCAGAAATCCCTGTGGGATGGAGAACCATTCCCCCAGAGGTTCCAGCTCAATCACATAGCCAAGTCTTGGTTTTCCCCTTGCTATTTCCTCCCAACACCTCCGCCCCGCCGTTTGTAGGATCACTTCCAGGAGACTATCTGCAGGGAAGCCATTGTTTCAGCTTCTGCTTTCAGGAGAACTAAAGCTAAGATCATAGAGTCAATCACAGCAACAGGTTGGAGCCTTAACTTCAAAAGACCCCTTCCAAGTCCATGCTCATGGTAGGGAGCCTCTAAAATGGCCCCCCATAGTGTCAACCTCCTGGAATCACCCTTGTATGACACACAAGGGTCACAACCACCCTTGTGCAATCTCCTCCCCTGAGGATGGACTGGACTTACTGACTCACTTCTACCAAATTAAATGCTGCAGGATGTTGCTTCCAAGATTAGATTAGGTCACTTCCAAAGATACAAAAAGACTGTGGCTTCTGTCTTGGGCACTGTACTGTGTTGAGTATTGTCCCCCAACTGGAACTTCAGAATGTGACCTTATTTGGAAAAATAATCTTTGCAGATGTAATTAAAATGAGATTATACTGGATTATACTCAGTGTGTGTGTGTGCATGTGTGTGCATTTGTGTATGTGTGTGTGTGTGTGTGTGTGTGTGTGTGTAGTGTCAGGTAGAAATGATTGCTATAAAGACATGTAAAGTATGGTAAAAAGGATAATGAGAGACAGAAGCAATTATACAAGATACAATGGTCAAAGTAGGCTTCTCTGAGGATCAACATCTGAGCAGAGACTTGAATGAAAAGAGAACGGGGAAAATCACATGACTATTTAGGGAAATAGCTTCCCAGGTAGAAAAGCAGCAAAAATGAAAGTGTGGAGGCAGAAGAATTCATGAAATGCTTGAGAGAGTGTGCACAGTGGGGGAGAGTCAAAGAGAGAGGGAGACACAGGCCTTGGAATTTTGGAGATTCAAAGAATGGAAAAAGTAGCAAATGATATTCTTTTCAAAGGGGAACAGAAGATTAATTTACAAATAATTGACAAGTGAGCTTGAGTTTAGGCAAAATTCTAGAGAATATTATACTAGAAAATTCTAGATGTGGGATGTGAAAGAAAGAGAGAAGTCAAGAGTTTTAGGGCCTGAACAACTGGAAGAATGGCATTGACTGAGGTGGAGAAGACAGTGGGTACAACATGTTTGGAGACAAGACACATTGTGTTTGAAATGATTATTAGAGGGACACATGGGTGACTCAGTCAGTTAGGCACCCAACTTCAGCTCAGATCATGATCTCACAGCTCGTGAGTTTGAGCCCCACGTCAGGATCTGTGCTGACAGCTTGGAGCTGGAGTCTGCTTCAGAGTCTGTGTCTCCTCTCTCTCTGCCCCTTCCCTACTCATGCTCTGTCTCTCTCTCTGTCTCTCAAAAATAAATAAACATTAAAAAGAATTTTTTTAAAGAAATGGTTACTATACATCTTAATGGAGATACCAGTAATGGAGATACCAATAGACCATTGGACATAGGAGTTTGGATTTGAGAAGAGAGGTCTGAGCCAGAGATAAAAATCTGGAAATGTCATCATAAAGATGGTATTTAAAACCATGAGACTGAATGAGATCACCAAGGAAGAATAATAAGGTCTTAGCCCTGGTGTAAGCTAACATTAGGAGCGCAAGGACAAGGGTGGCAACCAGAAAATGAGACTACCTGTGAGTACAAAGTCTGAGAGTAGCAGGAAATCAGGAATATGTAGTGACCTGAAAGAAAAAGAAGAGGATCTAACAAGGAGGAGGCAGGGATTAACTGTGCCAAATGCGATTGATGAGACATGTAAGATGAGAACTCACCATTAGATTTAGCAACATGGAGACTATTTTTGCCCTTGTGAAGAGCAGTTTTAGAGAAATTACGAAGCCAAAGTTTGGTTGAAATGTGCTTAAGGAATAACAGAAGCAGAGGTTATAGGAGGTAGTAAACAGGTAGTAAATATAGAGTGATTTTTTCAAAAAGCTTTCCTGCAAAGTCTTGGAGCTGCAATAGGTAGAAAAAGTCAAGTCGAGATCATTTTGGTGTGTGTGTGTGTGTGTGTGTGTGTGTGTGTGTGTCTTTCTTGAGGTTGAGAAAATAACAAAAAGAAAATTTGAAGTAGGAGAGGGAGGGAGGAGTTGCTGGAGCGAATTACCTATGTAGGTGAGAGAAGATGGGATCTAGTGTATAGGTGGGGGGATTGGCTTTCAATCAGAGCACCTGGGGCAACAGGCAGGAAAGCCAAGTGTGCAGAAGCAGCCGCTGACACGCGAATAGAGGTGGTGGAGGGTTTCTTCAGAATGCTTCGATTTTCAGTGAAGGAGGTGAGAAGCAAGATCATCAGTGGAGAATGGGATGCAGAAGGAGGTGATAGGGGAGTTGAGGAGAGGAAGAGATGTGAAACAGAAATCTGGGAGAATGGGAAGGTGAACAGTGAAGTATCATATGATGTTGGGGAAGCACTGAGAGTGACTGGAGATTTGTGATCATGCATTTGAAGTCAGACCTGTCAGAGTGATTTTGAATTTTTCTCCAAACATGCTCAATGGCACACTATAGGAAAAGAGTAGGTGGAGATCTGGATTTTATCAGGGTTGTGGTAAAAAGCAAATGTCATAGGGTGGTGAAGCAAGAATGAAAAGCAGGAGTCAAAGGTATGTTCAGGGCAGTGATTATAGTGATTGACACTGTTATTTATTTAAACTGGCTACAGCTGTGCCAAAGAAGTATTGATTAATGGATCAGTGTCGACTAAGGCACATCTAATTACATGTCACAGGCCTCTCTGTCTTCCACCCCACCTTGACAGTTGTACAATAAAAACATTATTAGAACAAAAAACTCATAGAGTCAGGGTTATAAAAATGAATACCAACACAGATATAAGATATATCCTTGTACTTGAATCCACTCCACAAATACAGTGTAGAAATTGATACAGATTCATCAGAAAACCATCAAAGACATTATGTTTCAGGAAATAAACAGGCACAAGGATAAGATTATCACATAATCCATGTCTTTTAGTCTGTATTTGATTGTATACCATGTGGGAGAGTACAGAGAGCAAGATTCTATATCAAGCAATATGAGATACTTGGAGGTACTGTGGTAAAGTCCAGAATTATAAAAATTATGGCATAATGCATTCATGAAGGCAACACTGTTAATTTTTTTCTCCCCAAGGTAATTCCTTTTTTAAATTTTCTCGTGTATTCCTATTTGCTTTCTTTTATTACTGTCTTCAATCTTTATTTCATAAATCTTTATTGAGTATGTGCCATAAATATTATACTTTCCTATGAACTATAAAGGTTATAAAAATGAAACGGCCATGGTCCCCACCTGAGAGGGCTTATGGTCTAGTTGTTGTATCAGATCTATTCACACATCTCTAAAAAAACATGGGGAGGGGTGCCTGGATGGCTCAGTCATTTGAGCATCCAACTCTTGATTTCAGCTCAGGTCATGATCTCAGGGTCATGGGATCAAGCCCTGTGTCAGGCTCTGTGATGCCAGCACAGAGCCTGCTTGGGATTCTCTCTCTCTCTCTCTCTCTCTTTCTCTGCCCCTCCCCTGCTTATTCTCTCTCTCTGAAAATAAATAAACTTTAAAAACAGTTTTATAAAACATGGGGAGAGAGTGTAGGTACAGAGAGGTTTAAAAAAATGTAAGAAACCAGATGAAAAGAATATAACAGTTTCTTTAAAAACCAAGCATGTGCTTACCATATGACCATTAATGCCCTCTAGGGTATTAGTCCCATAAGAATGAATGTTCACACAAAACCTACACACCGACACACAAATCTTATAGTTGCTTTATTCATGATAGTCAAAAATTGTACACACTTCAAATGCCCTTCAGTGAGTGAATGGTTAAACAAATTGTGGTACATCCATACCATAGAATGCTACTCAGTAATAAAAGAATGAACTATTGACACACATAACTTGGATTGATGCCAATGGAAGTATGCTGAGTGAAAAAGCTAACCTCTAAAGGTTTCATAGAGTATGATTCCATTACCATTCTTGAATTGACAAAATCATAAACATATAGGAGAGATTAATGGTTACCAGGAGTTAAAGACTGAGGACAGGGACAGGAAGGAGCCAGGTGGCTATGGGTAGTTTGAGGGATCCTTGAGATCAAACTATGCTGTACCTCATCTGTTGTGGGGATTACATAAATCTACACATGATAAAATTACAGAATTAAACACATACATACCCACATAACTGCATGCTTTTAAAGCTGGTGAAATCTGAATAAGGTTGATGGATTGATGGAGTGTCTCAATGTTGACTTCTTGGCTGTGATATTATATTATAGCTAAGCAAGATGTTTACCATTGTGGGAAACTAGGTAAATGATACACATGATCTCTCTGTTTTATATTTTACAACTATATGTGAATCTATGATTATCTGGGAAAATCTTAAACTGTTTTTTTTAGATGGTAAGGAATTTCAGAAAAGAGGATGTTATATTCACTTGAGGGAGTCAAGAAAGACTTCCAGGAGGAGTCCTAACTAAACAAGAAATTGGCCTATTCTATTATTCTAATTATCTAATGATCAAGTACCAATTGTTTAAAACAAGATTGCCATTTAATTAAAGTAATAATTATAATAGCTACCATTTCTTGAGCACCCACTATGTGCCAAGAACTCTGCTAAGCACTTTCAAATGTTATCTCATTGTAGTCTCTACAATCGATCATTTGAAGTAATATTATTATCCCTGTCTTATAAGGCAGTATATTGAGGTTTAGAGTGTTTAATCACCTGGCTTAAATCACAGTTAATGTAAAATCTGGATTACTTCTTAAAGTCAATGTGTAAACAATAATAAAGCTATGTTTTCTGCATAATATAAAAATAAAGCAACACATTGAAAGACTATGACATACAAAGCACTTTACTAGGTACTCTAGGTACTGTGGGAAGAGAGATAAAAGATATAAAAGGAACTGCATACCGCTTATACAATTAATAAATGTTATTCCAGTCATGACTTAACTTTCTCCAATGACATAGTTAAAATAGACATGTTCAAAAATGCTGAAACCCTCCATATGTTATCTTTTTTTCAAAAGAAGTTATTTTAAAAATATGACCTGTCGTATTCTCTATTTCTCTGTGCACATAAAGTTTGAACTACTGCTCATATTTTCACTGTGACCCAACCTCTGTTTCTTAAATCTTTTGTAAAAGATAGTATCAAAAGTATTTCTCTGAGGACTATGATGCCATTGTGAAATTAAACTCCTAAAATTTCTCCTTAATTTAAATCTCTTCAAGTTGGCTTGCAGAAGAAATTCCTCACATCACATGTTATAAATTTTTAGTTTGGAAACTCGCCTCCAGAAATCTGGAAAATATTGACCATGATGTCAATTTATGTGTACTTATTTTTAAATGCCTTCAAAGAGAGGAATTGTATTCTTTTGCTTTTATAAAAAAATCCCTAACAGAATTTCTACTATGGTTTTTAGCACTTGAAGATCCAGACATCTTTTTCTATCTTCCCACAGCTTACAGGTGCCATCTAGAGGCCCAACTACAGAAGATACTGAAACAGGGGGTCAATTTGGAATAGAACACTGAGAGTAATTTAGTTTGAAATGTACTTAAATCTTTGTTTAAAATTCATCACTTGCCTCAATTTTATTTTTTTCAGAATATTAAATGAAACAAAAATATTTTGTGTAAAATATCAAACACGTCCATTCATGTCAGTTTTCATCTTATTTTAGCCAAGTGCCTAAATTTTATCAGTTCATATGCCAATATTATTCAGGTCAATAAAAGTCAAATTTTTCCTACTGATTGTGGTTTTCAAAGTGGTTATGGCCCAATACAGAATTTGGTGAATAGCTATATATGAGCAGGTAAGGGTAATGAAAACTTTAGTGAAATCTCACCATTAACATGGCATGAGTTCTAACTTCATGATGGCCTAGATCACTTGCGTGTTATGTCTCTCACAGCTTAGTAAATTACCAAAAATAAAATTATGAAAATGGCTGATATTTGGCTTTCCGTCTTCAGTTTTGTATGTAAGCAGTTAGCAATTCTGTGCCATACTAGACACAGCAGGGAGGATGTCTTCTGATCCAAGCCCAGGGAAGTGCTCAGGCCACGGGCTGGTAAAGCAGGTAGCAGGCAAAGATGTGTAATCATCTCCAAATGGAGGTCTCATTTCCATTTGCATGACTACAACTATACATTAACACCTGGACCTTATTCCCTTCCAGGCTTTGTAGCTGGAAAAGCTTTAATCACAAGCACACAAGCCCTTGGTGATAGTTCCTTTTCGTTAAATACTAATTCTCTCTTCATTCTCGTCTAGTCAACCACAAAAAAAATCTTAATACGTAAGGTATACTGGTCGTTCTTAAATGAATTTTCATAACCTCAGATTTTTAAAGCATTTGCAATACATTGTAGTGATATTTTCCCATCTTCCCCTTCTTCATGGACTATCATAATATCAAGTAAATGGATGATGTTTTCATTATAATATATTGATACTTTCAGTAGTGCAAGACTAAATAAATATTATTTGCTTTAACTTAGAACAAGTACATTATATAGAATCTGTATAATTATTGTAGGTCACAGGAAAACAGAATTGTCCCCACACTTATCACTGTAGATGTTAGCTAGAAATGAAAATAAAACTATATCTTGGTTTCTCTGTACTTCCTTAATTCCCATTCTTTCTCCATCATTAAGTGTTTTGTATTCTGCTTTCTGTTTGCTTGACCTGTCATAATGAATATTATCATTTTCCTCATTCCTTTAAGGAAAAAGAAATTCCTAATACTTTTTTGTGCATAAAAATATAGTTCTTTCCTTTTTACATTTCCTTTGACCTTTTGTTCTGCACCTTGAAAGCAGAGATCTGAGATGAGAGAAGTTGGAAAAATGAAAGAAGGAATTGCTTCAATTTATATATATATATATATATATATATATATATGCATAATATGCATAAGAAATTTACGTCAACAAGCCAAAATTTTGATGAAAAAGCTTCTAGAAAACAAATGAACGCAAATTGGGACAGAATCTATCTGACAGAAGCAGGACGTTCAGTGTGGAGCAGAGGTAGGAAGGAAATATGTGCATCAAGCAAACAGGTTAGTTAGATGGGTCATATCCAAGTGACCTGCAAGACTTCTGCAATTCTGTATCTTTGAGAATGGCCTATACACAAAAATGTGTTCCATTCTACTAGATTTTTCTCTCTTAGATTCCAGTTTTGGAATGGATCCAGTCTCGGAAAGCAGTCACTCTAGTATAAACACCAGGCTTGTTAGGTTGTCCACATTCATCTCCCCAGCTCACTATTCCAGCAAGATACCAGATATCTCTAGCATCTGGACTAACCAGTGGTCCTCCAGAGTCACCCTACAGGAGAAGAGAGGGATTGGTAACTAATAATTCAGTTCATTATGGCAGTTTTTGTTATTTTTCTAATTTGAATTTAATGAAAGGGAAGTTTTCAAAAATCAGTGTGCTGAGATGCAGAAGTGATACCCTGTGTCAGTAATTCACATAAGGGAGGAAATCCACTACCTGAAGCATTAGCTTAGATTCAGAGGTGGGTACACTGAGATTAAAGGAGACATCTCTTTGGAGAAGAGTACTCTTATCTGGTACATCTGAGACTATAATTCCTCATATTCTTTATCAGTGTGACATAGCTCCCAAAAGAAGGGTGGAGAGTCTATTACTGATAAAAAGGACAGACACTAGAGTCAGACACCTGGGTTTAAATCTCAAGTCTGGCTCTTCCAGCCGGCTAAGACCTTTAATTTATATATTTGTAATGCTCCTAATAATACCTACCTCTGATGATAATTTTGAAGATTAGATAAAACAGTAAATATAAAGTGCTTAGCATAGAGCCTGGCATAAAATAGAACTTAGTAAATACATATTTAAAACCACAAATTCCGATTGTTTATGCCTTGTAAACTCCCGAGGGCTGTTTCTTTATATAGCTCAGAAAAACAAGGTACAGGCTGATCTTGCCTCAAAATCATGGGGTCTTTAGTACTGACCACCCATTAGGTGTTCAGCACTCTATTAACAAACTCATGTTAATTCTGGCAACAAAACATGGAGCAAGGTTTCATTTTCTCCATATTAACAATGAGGAAATCAAAACTTGGAGAAATTAAGTATTTTGCCCGATGGCACATGTATTCAGTGGCAGAATTGAATTTGAATCCAGAGTGTTCTAACTCAGACATTTGGCTTTTCCCCTCTGCATTATACTAACTTCTTTGTGCATTTTCTTTTGTTCATGTAAACATATTAACTAATGCTAATAGTAACTGAATTTGGAATAATGTGTTTGTAATTTTTAAATCAATTCACCAATAAGTGTTGATGTATAGCCTCGTAGGTGGTAGGATATACAAAAAGAGTGTACGTACAGGTAGCATCCAAATAAATCATTTTGATAATTAAAACCCAAGCCTATATGAAGGCAGAGCAGATTAGGGTGCAGAAATAGACATTACAGAGACAACAAAATTTAAATCTGCTTAAGAGACGGGAAAAAATGAGTCTGAGAATAAAGCAATTAATGGAAAAATCAGAACAGCTAACAGATTACAAGATGCATCAGGTGATGTCCACCAGCAATTATCAAAAACGGAAAGATAGTCTGTCCTACTGAAACTAATTAGTTCACACATTATCAGGGAATTAAGTCATTATAAGATGGAAGTTGTGATGGTTTATATGTGTTTTGTCTTAGGCATGGATGCCAGAACAATGGGAGTAAAATTATGCCATTCAGAAAAAGAGAAAAAAGCTCTCAACTGAGCTGTTGCACAGGTAGAAGTCTTTGGTGCTCTATTTTTAAAAAAATATTTTAAAGGTGTCTGTGCCCTATCCGGAAGCGATGGACAAATTCCTAGAAACATATAAACTACCAAAACTGAAACAGGAAGAAATAGAAAATTTGAGCAGACCCATAACCAGTAAGGAAATCGAATTAGTAATCAAAAATCTGCGAAAAAATAAGAGTCCAGGGCCAGATGGCTTTCCAGGGGAATTCTACCAAATATTTAAGGAAGAGTTAACACCTATTCTCTTAAAGCTGTTCCAAAAAATAGAAATGGAAGGAAAACTTCCAAACTCTTTCTATGAAGCCAGCATTACCTTGATTCCAAAACCAAAGGCCCTACTAAAAAGGAGAACCATAGACCAATTATTCTGATGAACATGGATGCAAAAATCCTCAAAAAGATATTAGCCAACCAGATCCAACAATACATTTAAAAAATTATTCACCACGACCAAGTGGGATTTATACCTGGGATGCAGGGCCAGTTGAATACCTGCAAAACAATCAATGTGATTCATCACATCAATAAAAGAAAGGACAAGAACCACATGATGCTCTCAATAGATGCAGAGAAAGCATTTAACAAAATACAGCATCCTTTCTTGATAGAAACCTCAAGAAAGTAGGGATAGAAGAATCATACCTCGAGATCATAAAAGCCATATATGAAAGACCCAACGCTAATATCATTATCAATGGGGAAAAACTGAGAGCTTTCCCCCTAAGGTCAGGAACAAGACAGGGATGTCCACTCTTGCCACTGTTATTCAAGATACTACTGGAAGTCTTAGCCTCAGCAATACAAAGAACACAACAAACACAAAGAAATAAAAGGCATCCAAATCGGCCAGGAGGAGGTCAACCTTTCACTCTTTGCAGATGACATGATACTTTATATGGAAAACCCAAAAAATTCCACCAAAACAACTGCTGGAACCAATCAATGAATTCAGCAAAATCATAGGATATAAAATCAATGCACAGAAATCAATTGTTTTCCTGTATACCAACAATGAAACAACAGAAAGAGAAATCAAGGATCGATCCCATTTACAGTTGCACCAAAAACTGCAAAATACCTAGGAATAAATCTAACCAAAGAGGTGAAAAATCTATACACTGAAATCTATAGAAAGCTGATGAAAGAAATTGAAGAAGACATAAAAAAATGGAAAAATATTCTATGCTCCTGGATAGGAGAACAAATACTATTTAAATGTTGATACAACCCAAAGCAATCTACATATCAATGCAATACTTATCAAAATAACTCAAGCATTCAGAGCTAGAACAAACAATCCTAAAATTTGTATGGAACTAGAAATGACCCTGAATAGCCAAAGCAATCCTGAAAAAGAAAACCAAAGCAAGAGGCATCACAATCCCAGACTTCAAGCTGTATTACAAAGCTGTAATCATCAAGAGAGTATGGTACTGGCACAAAAACAGACACTCAGATCAATGGAACAGAATAGAGAACCCAGAAATGGAACCACAAACGTATGGCCAACTAATATTTGACAAAGAAGGAAAGAATATCCAGTGGAATAAAGACAGTCTCTTCAGCAAGTGGTGCTGGGGAAACTGGACAGCGACATGCAGAAGAATGAACCTGGACCACTTTGTTACATAATACACAAAAATAAACTCAAAATGGATGAAAGACCTCAATGTACGACAGGAAGCCATCAAAATCCTTGAGGAGAAAGCAGGCAAAAACCTCTTTGACCTTGGCTGCAGCAACTTCTTCCTCAACACATCTCTGGAGGCAAGGGAAACAAAAGCAAAAATGAACTACTGGGACCTCATCAAAATAAAAACCTTCTGCACAGCGAAGGAAACAATCAACAAAACTAAAAGGTAATTGACAGAATGGGAGATGATATTTGCAAAAGACATATCAGATAAAGATATGTAGACATATCAGATAAAGGCATAGATCCAAATCTATAAAGAACTTCTCAAACTCAACACCCCAAAAATAAATAATCCAGTGAAGAAATGGGCAAAAGACATGAATAGACACTTCTCCAAAGAAGACATCCAGATGGCCAACCGACACATGAAAAAATGCTCCACATCACTCATCATCAGGGAAATACAAATCAAAACCACATGGAGATATACCACCTTACAACTGTCAGAATGGCTAACATCAACAACTCAGGCAACAACAGATGTTTGCGGGGATACGGAGAAAGAGGATCTCTTTGGCACTGCTGGTGGGAATGCAAACTGGTGCAGCCACTCTGGTAAACAGTATGGAGGTTCCTTAAAAAACTAAAAATAAAATAAATAAAATAAAATAAAAACTAAAAATAGAACTACTCTATGACCCAGCAATTGCACTACTAGGTATTTATCCAAGGGATATAGGAATGCTGTTTGAAGGTGCACATGCACACCAATGTTTATAGCAGCACTATCAACAATAGCCAAAGTATAGAAAGAGCCCAAATATCCATCAATGGATGAATTGATAAAGAAGATATGGTATATATATATACAGTGGAGTATTACTCAGCAATAAAAAAAATGAAATCTTGCCATTTGCCACTATTTGGATGGAACTAGAGGGTATTATGCTAAGCAAAATTAGTCAGTCAAAGACAAATATCATATGACTTCAGTCATATGAGGAATTTAAGATACAAAACAGATGAACATAGGGGAAGGAAAGCAAAACTAATATAAAAACAGGGAGGAGGACAAAACACAAGAGATTCTTAAATATAGAGAACAAACAGAGGGTTGCTGGAGGGATTGGGAGGGGGGTGCTAAATGGGTAAGGGGCATTAAGGAATATACTCCTGAAATCATTGTTGCACTATATGCTAACTAACTTGGATGTAAATTTATAAATACATAAATAAATAAATAAATAAATAAATAAACAAACAAATATCAAAGGGATACATGTTCCCCTAATAGCAGCATTATCTATAACAGCCAAGTTATGGAACAACCCAAATGTCCTTTGACTGATGAATGGATAAAGAAGATGCAGTGTATATATATATATATATATATATATATATATATATACATATATATATATATACACACACATACATATATACATATTATATACATATAATATACATATGTTATATATATAATGTATATATAATGGAATATTACTCGGTCATAAAAAGAATGAAATCTTGCCGTTTATAATGACTTGGATGGAGCTAGAGAGTATTATGCTAAGTAAAATAAATTGGAGAAAGATAAATACCATATGATTTCACTCAGATGTGGAGTTTAAGAAACAAAGCAAACAAAACAAAACACTCACACTCTGTCTGTCTCCTTCTCTCAAAAATAAACATTAAAATATTTAAAACAAAACAAAACAAATGAGCAGAGGGAAAAAAAGAGACAGGGAAGCAAACCAAGAAGCAGACTCTTAACTATAGAGAACAAACTGATGGTTACCAGAAGGGAGGTGGGGGGGGGGGGTGTTAAATAGGTGATGGGACTAAGGAGTTCACTTGTAGTGATGAGCACCAGGTGTGATATGGAACTGATGAATCACTATATTCTACACTGGAAACTAAAATTGCACTGTATGCTAACCAACTGGAATTTAAATGAAAAAAGATAAAAAAAGAAGTAAGTGTTACTGTAAAGGAGATCTTTGTGGTGATGGAATATCTCTCAGCTGGAGTGATGGTTACACAAACATACAACACATGTAAAAAAAATATGCCATAGAACTAGAAGCACACATTGCACCAATGTCAATTTCCTAGATTCTATATTGTATTATAGGATGTGAGATGTAATGTTTGGGGAAAACGAGGTGAAGAATACATGAGACCCCTCTGTAAACCTTCTGCAAATTATAATGATTTCAAAATAAAAGATGAACAAAAAATTACACAGCATACTACTGGTCAAACCACGTACCTGGCATGCATCTCTTTTTCCTTTCAAGGAGCCAGCGCATAACATTCTAGGAGTTATGGCACCATTGTAAGATCGGGGTTCGTTACAGGTTTTAGTGTCTATGAGATCCACCTGTACTTGCCGAAGATGATTTTGACCACTACCTAAAGACAAAAAAATTCTTTATATTTGTAGACATACATATATTCTATAAACCTTGAGAAAATCTTTCATAATTGTTGGAAAAGATGGCAATTTAGGATATGTATTTTTTCAGGTACAGTAATATTTGGGAAAAGAATGATTTCCTTACTACTTTAAATGAAAAGTTAGATACTTATGAGAGAGCATCATGTTGTTTAAGTGACTTCTGTTCCATTGTGAAACTTAGAATGTAATTTCAGTAGGGAGAGTGGTGGCTATACGATTCTCTCATCTTCACAATTGAGTATATTAATGATTCCTAATCTCCTATGCAGTTAAATCCCTAGTAAAAACTTCAGACATATTTACTATTTCAGACACCTCACCAAGCACCATGACTACAGTAGTAGTGAGGTACTTGATAGTGACCTAAAGCAATGAAGGAATCTTTGTGTCTTATAAAAGACCTAATTTACAAACAGGGCCTGACTTAGCCAGGTTCACAGGACCAATGCACCAGCACATTTTGGCATAATGACATTCCATTCTTTAAAAGGCTTAGAATACCAAACTGGGTTACTATGGTTTGATTTCTCTTCAGGTGCTCACCATCATTTTCCAGTGCTCCAAATCCTGTCACAAACATCTCATCCCCTGGTTGGAACTCATGAGATGCATCAGGAAGACAAATCCTATGTACTGCATTTGTGTAGGGGACCGGGCTAGAAAGCTCTGCAACTGAAATATCATAGTCATGTGATGGATACTTGTATTTTTCATGGACAAATATCCTTCGAAGGCCTTGCTTCATCTTTGGAGTCTTTATTGTTACTCCAAAGGAAGCAGTCCATCTGGTTGGGTCCTTATACCTGAGGAAAAAAATATGAACAGCAAATTCCACTTTACTATGCTACCAATGTAAGGACTTATATTACACGTTTTAGGCTGCTGGTGTCAACATAAGTTTTCTTTTTAAAATTACAGTTTCTGGGGCTCCTGGGTGGCTCAGTCGGTTAAGCGTCTGACTTCGGCTCAGGTCATAATCTCGTGGCTCATGGGTTCACGCCCCACATCAGGCTCTGTGCTGACAGCTCAGAGCGTGGAGCCTGCTTTGGATTCTGTGTCTCCCTCTCTCTCTCTCTGCCCTTCCCCTGCTTGCTCTCTCTCTCTCTCTCAAAATTAAGTAAAAACCTTTAAAAAAATAAACTCTTTCCAATCTGAGAATCTGACTCAGGAGTAAGGTGAGGGGGAAATGCCACAGTGGTGTAGTTTTTAGGAAATACATGCCACTCTGCACTGAATCGCTTACTCCAGATCCTAGGGCCTTTCGACATTTCTAGGAATCAATGACTCCAGGAGACATACAGAAAGCATATTTTGTACAGATGCAGGAACAAATGTATTCTATGTACCATGCTCCCTACTCACAAGCATACACATTTCTCTGAAAACTGAAAAGGCTACACACATAAATTTAACAAATCATTACTATCCTATATATATAGGCATTTTGCATTAGGTTGAAAGGTCTTCATTCCTTGGAATACTTCAGTTGTATAATTTGTTACTACCAAATGTCTTCATATTTAATTATTTCTTGCCATGTAGAATTTCTCCTTTGAGGTCAAATCTGCAATCCACCCAGCCCCCATTCCTGATAGATACACAGCAGAGAGATAAGGCTCTTTGACATCAGGCTCAAAGTCCAAAGATGACTTTAAAATTTCTTTAAAACACCGACTTGCTTTGACAAATTATTATTTCTTTATCAGTGGATAATTTATCTACATGTACTTTGATGCCATTTCCAATTCCATACCATTAAACCTCTTACTAAGGTTTAGGAGCCATCCACTCTTTGTGATGTGTATGTTATCTTCATATTAAACTCATCTCTTTCACGGGGTGCCTGGGTGGCTCAGTCGGTTGAGCGCCCGACTTCGTCTCCGGTCATGATCTCATGGTTGGTGAGTTTGCACCCCCCGCCCGCCCCCCCCCGCCACCAGGCTCTGTGCTGGCGGCTGGTAGCCTGGAGCCTGTTTCAGATTCTGTGTCTCCCTCTCTCCCTGCCCCTCCCTCGCTGGCACTCGGTCTCTATCTCTCTCAAAAATAAACAAACATTACAGAAAAAAAAATTTTTAACTCATCTCTTTCAAACTTCGCAAGGTATTTCCTTCCTGCCAAGCCCGAGTGCACGAGTGCACTTTGCTTACCCCAGTCATTCGCAAGTTTCAAGACTTACGTTCTAAAGCAGTGAGCGGCACTCACAAGCCACGTGCTATTAATTAAAGTTGCTCCACAGCGATGCATCCCATCCCACTGCAGGCTAGCTTGCCACGGCCATTCTCCCTCCTCTACAGGTGTCCCACCAACAATCCTGAGACTCTGTCTTGAAGTTTTATTCCTTCGTGTCCCACAGCCTGCCAAAGAGAGACAATGCCTTACTTAGCAGTTGCTTCTAAGTATCAAATTGCGTTACTATCTCAATTTTTTTCATATTTTGTGCTCCAATAGTACCAAACATTTTCTCTTGTCTTTACTTTTCCTTAAACTGTAGTGGTTCATTAATTTAACATCTATTCATCTTGTAGGATTAAGTCATTCATTACCTCCTCTAAGATGCCTTCTCTAACAATTCCTCTGCCCCCAAACTGGATTAGTTATGGCTTTTTTCATACCTTTTCATTTCTCTCTCTCTCTCTGTGTATATACATATATATGTATATATGTCTGTTTATATATACATGTATATATGCTAGTATAGTTACCAGTACTAATTATATATAATTATATATCATATATACACTAATTATATATTATTTACATATAAGCATTGTTTATAACAGGGTTTATTATATATGCTAATTATATATAGATACACTAATAATATATACACCAATTTTATACATATACATATATAATATTATATATGTGTATATATATTGTTTATAACAAGGTTTCTCAGCCTTGGCTCTATTGACATTTTTGAGATGCATAATTCTTCACTGTATCCTGTATATGATCCTGTATATGATTGAATGTTCAGAAGAATCCTTGGCCTATACATATTAGATGCCAGTAGCATCCCCCCACAACCATGATAACCAAAGTCACAGTGGGTCGTGATCCCATGGGGGTCAAAATTTCTTTTGCTTGAGACCCATTGCTTCAGAATTATGTGTTCATGCATTAATCTCATACATCTAGTCTCACTAGAGTAAAAGCTGCTTTACGCAGGCATTATATCTCATCCATTTTATATTTCTATTGCTTAATACATCACTAGCACAATAAATATCAGTGGCAAGAATACATGCCATTTACGTAACAGGATTATTCTTTGGTCTCATGTTTAATCAAGCTCATGAATTAACGGATATTCTAAGCTGGTGAGTAGCACATTTCCTTCCATCATTTAAGAAAAATATATTATGTACTAACTCCATAATTATCAAATGTATCCTCTAAATCATGGTGGAGTAATCTGCTGTAGGTGAAGGGAAATACTAGGCCTAGAGTCAGTACTTTTAAAATATGTAGGAGTGCCTGGGTGGCTCAGTCAGTTAAGCGTCCAACTCTGGATTTCAGCTCAGGTCACGATCTCACAATTTGACAGTTCAACCCCACGTCTGGCTCTGCGCTGACAGCATGGAGCCTGCTTGGGATTCTCTCTCTCTCTCTCTCTCTCTCTCTCTCTCTCTCCCTCCCTCCCTCCCTCTTTGCCCCTCCTCTGCTCATGCTCTCTCTCTCCCTCAAAATAAATAAACTTAAAAAAATAATAAATAAAATATGGGTAAAGATACTATCTGAGCCTTCAGTAATTTTATCAATATATACCCAACCCCATAGTTGCCTGATATTTCCATAGTATGGGATTAACAATCATCATGAAGGGGCACCTGGGTGGCTCAGTCAGTTGGGCATCCGATTTCGGCTCAGGTCATGATCTCAAAGTCCGTGGGTTCAAGCCCCACATTGGGCTCTGTGCTGACAGCTCAGATCCTGGAGCCTGCTTCAGATTCTGTCTCCCCCTCTCTCTGCCCCTCCCATGCTCATGCTCTGTCTCTCTCTGTCTCTCAATAATAAATAAACGTTAAAAATTTTTTTAAAAATCATCATTAAGATTTTGTTTAGAGTAACAAGGAGCTCCTGCCTATAGCTGAAAAATGCCAACATGCCGTTTACTTTTATATAATCTTTAGAAAATGTTTGTAAGAGTATTATTGTAGATATCTGCAGCCAGAACACTGAGTCTTTTTTCCCTTCTTTAACAAGTGTACAACTCATTTCCACTATACCTGTGCCACAGACACCCATATATCCACTCCAAAGTTCTCCCAATTTTTTCATTATTTAGTAATAAAATGTGCTTCAACAATAAGATAAAGCACCATGAGCTGTGCACAGATCAATCAAACTTTATTCTGACCCTATAATATCACACAAAGTAAGCCTAAATGATCCAGTGTTAACATTCAAGTAATGCAATTTTAATAAATATGTTACACTTACAACTGTTCAGAAAGTTGTCTGTTTCTGTCTTGTTGATTTCTGAAATACACAGAAATGATGAATAGAACAGGGCCAGCACATCAGGATTTCATAATGCCTCTGAGTACTTTAAATAGGAAAGGCTGGTTAATTCCGTTATAAGACAGAACCTCTAGATTGTAAAAAAAAAAAAAAAAAAAAAGCAACACAGTTAGTTTATCATATGTAGAGCATGTTCATTACCTTGGAGAAAAGGGAGATCTGAACAGCGTTTTTAAACTTTAGTCTGAATGACAGTCACAGAGAGACCGTCTTTATACTGTCAGTTCCTGTTCCTCTTCCCAGTAATTCTGATTCAGTAGTTTTATAATGAAACCCAGGAATCTGATTTTCATACCAAAAATAAGATGCAGTATTTCCCCCTTTTGTGGAAATACTTTTCTAAACCATGGTATTGATTCCCTAAATGCAATGATATTTTTACTGACCATTATTTCAGATTTTTTCCCCACTAAACTCACAGGCATAGTCCCATTTGTATAACATTTTTGAATGGCAGGTCCATAAATCCATCCTCACTCTCACTTAAAAAGAATGTTATCTCTCTAATTTTTCTTTCTGCTGAAATTTGCAAAGACAATTTGCCCTCTTTTCAACTTTAGCGCATGGCTCCTTAGCTTATTTATTTCTCAACAATCAGGCTCTAACCCTATGCAAGCATTAAGCCAACCAACAGATACATAAAACTCCACACAGTTAAATGTCCTGATTCAGTAGATTTCCAATGACCAAAACTCTTCCCTTTGAACATGGCAGAATCAGTGTTCTAAATACAAAAATGTTAATGTTAATTTTTCTTTTAGTCTTTAATAGTATTTATATGCCAGAAATCTATATTCTAGAAAGCTTCTTTCTGACTTTCTCCATTCCGGCTATTTTGGGGGGAAATGGCTCAAATAAAGAAGTGACTATTCTCTGTAGATATTAAATATCATCACCTCTTATCTCCTTGTTTCAAATAACCTGTTCTTCTCTAGCTCAGACTTTTCCTAGAGAAAGTTCTGGCTTTGCTCTTGATACTACTTAAAGGGCCATCTTAATGGATGTGTATCTACATTGGGCTCTGCACTCAGCATGACTGTGCACTTGGTTTAATGCTCACTGTCTTGAAATTCTTAATATTTTTTATTTTATAATTTGTGCTTTAAAAGTGAAGTCTGGGGGAGCCTGGGTGGCTTAGGCAGTTAAGTCTCCAACTCTTGGTTTTGGCCCAGGTTATGAAGTCACCCTTTGTGAGATAGAGCCCCGCACTGGGCTCTGCACTGACAGCACACAGCCTGCTTGGGATTCTCTCTCTCTCCCTCTCTCTGCCCCTCCCCCATCTCTCAAAATAAATGAATAAACTAAAAAATAAAAATAAATAAAAGTGAAGTCTGAAGAGCAATGGGGTATGACATGCACAGAGGAGATAACACACAATATATGTGTCCATGGGCTCCTGGCGCCCATTTGCATATGTCATTTGTGATACCCAATGAACTCAGAATTCCAGTGGATCCACAACATTCAGCAAACTCAAAGTGAGTACAAAATAAGTGTGTGATGCTTACCATTAAGGAACCAGGACGCAGTGACAGTCCAGGAGACCATGTTTTCTGTTTGAAGCAGGACTTGCTCAGAACACAGAAAGAAAGCAATAGCATTCTACTAGACACAAACCACCCAAGGGCCCTATTATATCCTTTCTTGCTCCCATTACTTTTTTATATTAGCCAACAGCTTCTGCTGAAAATAATGACATACAAGGACTTTTCAGGTCTTTCTTACTTAAGCCGAAGGTAGAGAACATTGGTAAAATGTGCACATATCAACAAGGGGAAAAAAAAAAACTGTGAAGCTAGTCTTGTATAGTTTTTCTATCGATCTGATTAGAGCCAAATTCATGCATGTGTGAAATACTGTTGTATAATTTTCATAATTCCACATACTTAAATGCTTTTACATTTGCATTTGAAATTGATATTTTACAACATGAAGAGGAACGATACATCTCATGCTAGTAATTTAAAATTTTAATTTTTTCACATAGAATGGCATTAATTAGCAAATAAAAATACCATGATGAGTCAAGAGAGACTGTAGAAGAAAGAAATCTTATATATGAATACTCTTAGTGGTAAGTTTTTGTTGCTTTTTGAAAAGAGTCCAGCATTTGGCACTAGGCCCCATAAATTATGTAGCTGGTCCTAACTACCCAAGTCTTTCTTCCTAAGCAAACAGGGTAGGTGACCATTAGGTCATGCTGCTAGTTAGGTCTATCAGCTTTTATGTTAGCACATTATGTTCATACTTTCTACTTGTTCCCTCTTCTCTATTTTCTAGTGCTGCCATGTTCAATACTGTGTCCACTAGCCACATGTGCCTAGTAGCTCTTGAAATGTGGCTAGTCTAAACCGAAATGTGCTATAAATAACAAAATATACACTAGATTTCAAAGCCTTAGTACAAAAAAAAAGAACATAAAATATCTCATGAATAATTTTTCTATTGACTACTTGTTGAAATAATAATACTTTGATATAGTGGGTTAAATATCAAACTATTTAAATGAAGCTCACATGTTTACTATTGCTTTTTTAATGTGGATACTAGAAAATTTAAGATCATAGGGTTGGCCCACATGGTATTTCTATGACTAGCATTGTTCTATAGCACACAACTCTTAACCAAACATTTATTTCCACTGAGGATCTACTATAGTTCTTCCTTTCTGGTAATGAGGACATACTCCTGCTTATTTCATTCCCCTATCCTCCACACAAAAAGCTCAGACTTTTTAAATTAGTTGTAAAATATATAAAAAATAAGTATAAATAAATTATAAATTTTTCATTGGTAAATGGTCTAAGGAAAGAAGCTATAACAAGGTATATCAATGAAACTTGAAGGCAAATGTGTGAATGGCATGAACCTTTCCATACATCATACTCTCAGAACATAAAATGGAAGCAACAAGAAGAATGCACAAAGCCACTTTCTCCATGTATAATTGGATGCTAGAGCTGAGATGTAAGTCCCAATACAGAGAAAGAACACAGACCCGGGGTTAATGAGAGATGTGCATAGTAGACATAAGTTTAGGGTAGTATTAAAATTAAAATACTTTATTAGGACCAATTTAGTCCCAAATAAATGTTCTATTGATGGCAAGACTCCATAATTAAAGGATATCCAAAACAATTTTTAAAAGTCAGTGCCTAAGAGGGCACTTGTTGGGATGAGCACTGGGTGTTATATTTAAGTGATTAATCACTAAATTCTATTCCTGAAATCATATGTTACCTAACTTGGATTTTAAAAAAATAAAATAAAATAAATAAATAAATAAATAAATAAATAAAATCAGTGCCTAAGACCAAAACTAATATGGAGCTGTTCTATGTAAGAAAATTAAGCTAAATAACAGAAAGAAACTTACTTTTAATTTCAACTGATTCAGGATCTAATTTAGGGGGTCCTACAGCATCATGCAGCTTTTCAGTTAGAACACGCTGAATAATTTTATTGATGGCTTCAGGATCCTCAGTAGAGCGAAATCTAAAAATCAGCAACATATGAGCCAACACTCCATGTTCCTCTGGACTGTGGATCAAAAAGAAAAACAGAAAAAAATGGTTTTAAAGATAAAGTTCAAAATTAGATTTGTGGTAATATCACAATCTATTTTTTTCTTTATCATCCATTTGAAACACACACACAAAACAAATCCATAATGTAATTTAAAAGATCCAATTTGTTTCATTCTATATTCCTATTGTTTTCCACATATAAAACTTCCAACTTAGCCTCCCTGATAGTAAGATAGTATGCTCATGGTGTCCTTTAACACCAAAATATCTAGTTATTAATATAAAAAGATACCCTCTTGTCAACCATTTAATACTATTAAATATACCATATGATCAATGTGAAATCAACTCTGGGTTTGGCCTCCAGGTTTAATTCCCAGTGGCTTAAATCCAGTGAAATCTCCTAAGCAACTTCATGCTTTTCTAAACAACTTCTAATCCTAGGGATATTAGAAAGCTTGACCAAATTGTTGTTACTTCATGTGATTATATTTTCAAGATAGAGCATTAATTAGCCTTAGTGTTGTTTGGATGAATTACTTCCTGGAATCATCCTTGACTTCTCTTTCTCATTTTCTGTCAGCTACTCTACCTCCTTTTTTTTCATATATAATCAGTTCTCAAAGAATTTTACTCCCCACTATACAGTGTATTGACTTCTCATATAAACTGTAAATGGGAATGTAAATTAGAACCTTATTTTTAGAGGTCAGTTTTGTTTATCAATTATACATTTGATGATCCATTTCTCTGATACAGCACTCTCTTCAAATAAACTTTTGTGTGTGCAAAGAGATTTATACAAATGTTTATCATAACCTTGTTTTTAAATCAGAAAAAAATATGTAACAACCCAAGTGTCCATCACAAGGGCATTGGCTAAATCAACCCTGACACATACTTGTAGTGAAATACCACACAACCAATTGTTAAGAAGCTATGTTACTTCTGCAAATGGAATTATTAGAGAGGGAGTTTTTGCCTTCTATTTTATGTGATATTGTGTTATTTGAATTTTATATATTTTATATTGTTTTTGTAATCTGAAAAAACAAATAGGACTTTAATGAGAATATTGTTATGTATCTCACCCCTTTCACTGACTAAGCAACACCGTACAACAATTATTCTTTATTCCTTCTCTTAAACTATTCCTATACTGGTTGACTAATAGAAACAAAAACAAACAAAACTGTCTCTCTACCCCTCTATTCAATTTATCTCTACCCTCTATTCAATTTATCTCTACCCTCTATTCAATTTATCTCTCACCTTATCACAACAAACCTTCTTGAAAGGGTAAATTACACTGTGCTTCATATTTACTTCCTTGCAATCTACTTCCTCCCTTTCCATCCCACTGAGTCTTTTCTGTACACTAAATGACTTCCTCATTGGCATATCCAGTTAATTATTTCTGGTCATATTACTTGGTCTCTCAGGAGTATTTGTCAATGCTGACCATTCCATGCTTGAAACTTTTTGTCTTTTGTATCAGTGGTGCCTTTCTCATGATATCTCTTTTTTCTTTCTCCTTCCCTATTTCCTTGGCTCCTATTTTTTCCCCCATCTCCTTAAGTATTATTTTCTTCAGGCTTTCTTCATCATCATTTTTTTCCTTGCATTACCCTTTTTCTGAAAAATTCTGGTTACATCCACACTCTCTAGTACTTTGATTGAGAATGGGCAAAGGCATATCTTCAACTCAGCTCCCTTTTCCTCCCCCGAGTGAGACTCGTATTTCAGGCTCATGTCCCCTAGTATCTCAGCTTAAAATCTGTAAGACTAACTTCATCTTTTGTACAAACTTGCATTTCTTCCCACTGATTGCAGAAAAAATACTAATGAGTAAGAAGGTTACTAAGATGAAGAGGTAAACAAATTGGAAAGTGATTTGGAAGGTAGAACTGGAAGAACATGGCTATTCATAAAATGTGAGGGGCCCAGGAAATGGAGGAGTGTAGGATGATGTCCAGGTTTCCCATTAGTGTCAGTGGGTTTCACTTGAGTTAGAGAATTTTCTGTGGAACCTACATGTGGAGATGTGCATGGGCAGGCAGATAGCTCTAGAAATCAGAAAAAACAGTTTAGATTGAAAATAGAAATTTGGATTTCGATAGTATGAAGTCATGTGGGTGCATGAAGTCCCCTTGAGAGAGTGAAAATTTAAGGATTGGAGAGGTAGATACAGATCCAAGAAAGAATAGTATTTCAAATCCCAGAGAATACAGACTTCTCAGAAGAAAGTGGTCAAAGTAACACCTCATTTAGAGATGTTTAGACATTTAGAGATGTCAGATAAATGATAGACTGAGAGGTAACTTGCAGTTTTTGTCATTGAAATGATACTGGAAACAGCTCTCATTCTGTTTTTTAAAAATACAAATAATTTTTATTAAGACAATATATTATTTAAGATACTTATATAGTATTTTGCTTAAAATGTTGTGCTCTGAACTTCTATTTATTGATGGTAGATGATCAGATCTGGAATTTTCTTAAATAAATATTTGGAGCAGAAAGAGACAGAGATGAAAAAAGTAAACAAAATTCATAAAGAGGAGAATGAAGAGGGTAAGACAAACCTCAACTACTATGCTATTTTATAGAGGGAAAAATTGGTTATTAAACTAAGGTATATGGCTTAGGTCCCTATTTTTGTAATTAGATTCCCAAAGAACAATTCAATAATATAGCCACCAATAATACTCGTCCCTTACCTCACCTTGCAAATGCTTTCTTATGGATTTAGAGAATGAGTAAAGCAAATTATAATCTGTGCCTTAGAACAGTTGTCAAATGAATATTGGTTTAATTGAATTATATCATATCATTAATATTTCCAATAGTATTTATTACTAGCCAAGTTAACAGCTTTAGTTTTAAATTATATTCAGAAGTCAGCATTTTAGACTTACATACCTGAACCTGATAATGTGAGGCTTGACAAACTCTCCCCTCAATGGAGATTTATGAAATGCATTTTTTACCTGTTCCAAAAATATTCAACATACATCAGCAAGAATAATTTTCTACAAGTCAATTTAAAGCTCTATGGAAAATTTAAAAACAAAAAAAAGCAAAACAAGAAACATTAATCAACATTTCACAATTCACTCAACTTGAAGAATCTCAAAGAATCTTTTCTGGTATTCTACTCAGTGATTTCAACTGAACTCTGCCTTAGGAGTTATCTGGGAACCACAGTAGTTGGCCAAGAATGACATCTGCTGTGTACACTCAGAAAGAGACTAAAAAGGAATAAACACACTGTTTTATGAAAAGAAAGAGTAAATATTCATACCCTGAGATACAGACTTCTACTGTAGGTAAACAAAGGAAATTGAATAGTTCCGCCAACTGATAGTTGGATCATAGATGTGGGTGTATACAGTGTCATGTGGTTCTTAAACCTTGTGAAGAAGTTACCAAATATCCTGGCATTATCTGCACCCACTCCGGTACTCAAAATGCTCTTAGAAAGGCCCATGTGAACTAGGATACTTAGCCTAATATGTTCTGTAAGGTTTACTTTAATAAGATACCAGAACGTATCTTGTGGAGATATTTCTTACTACTATAATTAAGAATTCTATCCAACTTGGAGCTCCTGGGTGGCTCAGTCAGTTAAGCGTCTGACTTCATCTCAGATCATGATCTCATGGTCCGTGAGTTTGAGCCCCGCGTGGGGCTATGTGCTGACTGCTCGGAGTCTGGAGCTTGCTTCCAGTTCTATGTCTCCCTCTCCCTCTCTGCCCCTCTCCAGCTCGTGCTCTGTCTCTGTCTCTCTCTCTCGGTCTCAAACATAAATAAAAACATTTAAAAAAAATTTTTTTTAAAGAATTCTAGCCAAATTAAAATTTTAAATTAGAAGTCAAGGTAAACATGTCAAGTATGTCTTGGTTTCAAGTGTGTGAATATTAACCAAACACAGTTACTACAAGCTAGACATTGACTGACAGGAACAATGAGCCTTTTTATTCTTTCATATCTTTTGCTGACTCCTCTTTGTGCCCAAGAGCAGTTACTTCAATTATAAGACAGATCAGCATAGTATAAGTGAGTCCTCTAATGACAACATTCACTTGGATATTTTTATTTAAGGGCTTATATTTAATCAAATAATTTAAAAATTATTATTAATTTTAAGAGTGTTCAAGAGTCCTATCTATATTCCTTCATATGTAAATCATTTTGGATCTTATAAAATTTATTTTAGTGAATGTCACAAAAAACAAGGCAAATAGTTGCATCTTTTTTGACCTTTTTAGTTCCATTTTCTTTTCTTTATTATATATGTATATATATATATATATATATATATATATATAGTCTTAGAAGAGAGTATATTCATATACAGTCTATATATATATATATATATAATATAGTTTTAGAAGAGAGTATATTCAGATATTTTCCTGATTTGTTGTTTATAAGTACAAATTCAACCAGGATTTGACCCCCTCCTTACAAATGTATTTAAATCCTCAGGCTTCTAGTCTATTAGGCAGTTTCTATGCACATAACTGCCATTATGTTCTTACTCAGGATTTTGGATATGGAAGACAATTTTAAAATTATCTAGTCTAGTACCTTAATTTTCACATAAGAAAGTTTGTCCAGAATGAAAATTGGTAACAGGTGGTTCTAAAACTAAGTGTCCCAACTTCTAGTTTAGGGTATTTTCATCACATCATATGCCACAAATTACCTCATACACTGTCAGGAAAAGTCCAAATTATTCTCTAAGTAATCTGATAATGATTCGAATCATCACACAGACTGTTGCTCTCTTGGCCTAAACTGATAATTTTTCCACTTTTTAAAATATTTGATTCATCTCTGAGGATGAATGTTGATGTCTTAAAGGTAGAGATGAGTATCCATGTATTTCCTATAGACTCATATACCAAAACCCAGCCCAAGGTCAGATATTTTTGAATACCAAAATACCATTCAAGTATGTGTCTGAATAGTTTCAGTCTCATGGTCTTTTGCTCAAGGTGTCTTCTATAGGATACAACAGTCATATTTTGGGTCACCCTCACATTCCCAAAATTCCTGGACTCCACTCATCAAGATTGTAGCACTAGCTATGGAAGAGCAAGTAGGAGGGACATGAAGGAAAGTCTACAGTTCACTTGCCTCAGCCCTGCAAGGTGTGCTCTCCAAGTCATGTACTGTCAGTTTGTTTTATATCTTTCAGGCAGGGCTGCTTCCCATTTTTCAAAGATACACAAGATCAGTTGAATGGATGTTTTGGAAGCTAGATACCAAAACTTATGATATAAAGTGATTGCAAATGCCTAGAAATGGAGAAAAAAGTGCTTACCATTGATTCAATTTTCTGGCTCATTTCAGTGAAATTTTTAGAAGCCTCTTTTCCAAAGTCATCATATAGTTTGTTACTTGTAAATGACAATGTGCTATAGTAATTGTAGGTCTTCCTTTGGTCTATGAGGAGAGAGGGGAAAAAAAAACCCCATAATACTTTTAATTAGATGTGTGTAAAGCATCATTATTTCCCTGTTTAGACCAGAAAGAGTGTCCTACCCCAGGTTGTCATCTCCATTATCTTGCCCTGAGCTTCCTGATTATCTCAGAATAAAAAACAACACTCATCATCATAAGATTTAGAGTGTAAAAGCCAAAAGAAATGCTTGGTGTTCCTGCGGGCTGATTAGTCATTTGTTACCCATTCCTGAATTAGCCACGAGAGGCAGCAAGTTACACCATCAGAACGTACAAACAAGAATGGACTCAGCAGTCAGCGAAAGATAAACATCATATGATTTCACTCATATGTGGAATTTAAGAAATGAAACAGATAAACAGAGGGGAAGGGAAGGAAAAATAAGATAAAAACAGAGAGGGAGGCAAACCATTTGAGACTTTTAAATACAGAGAACAAACTGAGGGTTGCTACAGGGGTGTTGAGTGGGGGAATGGGCGAAATGGGTGATGGGCATTAAGGAGGGAACTTGTGGGAATGAGAATTGGGTGTTATATATAAGTGATGAATCACTAAATTCTACTCCTGAAACCATCATTACACTATAAGTTAACTTACTTGGATTTAAATTTTTTAAAGAAGTGTCAAAATAAAATGGACTCAGAAGTTTCCAAAGAGTAAACTTACTTTTATATTCCAGAAGTAGATTTCTTCCAATTCAGGAAACTACATATCAATTCTGGCCACAGGGACCATAGTGTAAGAAAATGTTTTGGGGCTAAAGAAGGAGATAAGGGTAGAGATGAAAATGCTTGGAGTTCAGGTAGAGAGCTAGAGCTGCCATCTGACATAACCTTCCAGGGACACTTAATTTCACCTGACTCGCTTCTCACTCCATTTATTTTCTTCCACCAGCCATAAAGAGTGTCCTGTTTCCTTAGCCATTGTCTACAATTTCTTCATCCGGTTTAAGCAGCCCTCATTTTGGGCCTGCTGAAAATTAACGCAGTATTCATCTACCCTTCTATACCTGAAGCAAGCATGGGACCTTAAGAAGATTCATTAATTCAACAAATATTAATTCTTCTATGAAAGACTCTGTGTTGAGTATTAGGAATATAATGGTGATCAAGACAGTTGTGTGTGGTTATTGTAGGAGAATGGAGTGTGCCTCACGCAATCTCAATTTCTTTCCTCTTCTCTCTTGTTTCTCATTCTTTTCCTCTTCACTTGAACCCCAGAGGAAAGGGAAACTAACATTAGTTTACTATATTCTCCATGGGAAGGCAGTATGTCCACATTTAACAGGTAAAGACTACAGTCTCAGAAATGTAAGGAAATTGCCCAACTCTAACATGACATAGCCAGAAAAGACAGAACTGGATTTCAAGTCAATCTCTAATTCTCATAACACAAACTTTCTTTACATACCACTTTTTGGGTGGGAAAAACCAAACCCACTCACTGAAGCTGTATAAGAAGTCTCTCATACATAAGAGTTTTGGGAAAAAACTACTGGTAAATTTCAAAAGAACATCCGAGCCATCCAGAGGATTTGGTTGGGTTGGCAAGGCTAGGGAATGGCTAAGGAATGGTCAGTGATGCAAAAGATGTTGGATGGCAGCCTGAAATGTTAAGACCTCCTGGAAATGAACCACCAAAGTGAGGTGCTAGGGAGGTTTTGCCTTGTTCCCTCTTTCCTTACCTCCCTTTCACTGAACGGTCTTGCCCTGAAAGGCCAGAATGACCTGAAATCCAGGAAGTTCCCTGGAAATACACATAATCCCAAAGAAGGTTTTTAATTTATTGAAATACTGAACATTGGGTCTAAATTGGGCATAATAATCCTCATTTCTAACAAGCTCCCATGTAATGCTACTGGTGGGGTACCTATCCCCTCACTGAAAAGTAGAGAGAACTGACTTATACATATTATTCTTACTCTGTTTTAAATTATTAGATTGACTTTTTGAAACTGCCATTTGTATAAGCCAAATATGCTCAAATATGACAATTTCATATGTTTCACCCAAATGAACAACTTATCTGTAGTCAATATTTTACTTTGTTGAAGAGACTCAAATAGGTCACTAAGAGTCAAAATATATTCCCAGTTGCCAAAATTATATGGCATGTGTAGTTGTTGGGAAATATTATTGAGGAATATTAACAGAAAAGTAAGAAAAATAAGGATGAACACTAGTTTGCTGATAATTTTCTAACAAGTTCCTGAATCTGTAACCTATAAGGATATTGCTCATAAGAGAGTCACCTCCTGTCAGACAATTTACAAAAGGGCAAAAAGGCAGACCTAAAGGCCACTGGATAGAAGCCGCCCACACAATTCTATGCTGTCCTGGACTTTTTGCCAAAATGGTGTTTTTTTTCAAGGTGAATTACCTCCATCCTAACCTGTCTGTTTCCGTAACTATTTGGTTTAGTTGGTTATCTAGGTGTGCCAACTCCTCAATGCTCATGTGCTATATCCACTCTGTTCTTTGTTTATATCTCCAAACAGAGGGCGGGTCATACATGTAAGACAGTAACACATATCACAACAATCACTATTTATTCAGATGTGCTGTGTGGGCAGTGGAAGTTGAGTGTTCCATATTACCATACTGATCATCCAGACAATAGGATCCAGGAACAAGTTACTGGAAAAACCTTGCCAGGTTTTCATTTTATGCATGTGAGTAAGATTTGTAAGCCTTATAATGCATGGCTTAGAAAAAGCAAAGGAGAAATAGTAAGAAACATTTTCTCTCACTTCAGTAATGAAACCTCTAGCATTATTAGGAATTCCTTGTGAAGTCAGACAAACCAAAGTATGCCCCCATGAAGATATCATACATATGATTTACTAATCTTTTTTTAAGTTTATTTATTTTGAGAGAGACAGAGACAGCATGAGCAGGAGAGGGGCAGAGAGAGAAAGGGAGAGAGAGAATCCCAAGCAGGCTCTGCATTGTCAGCACAGCCCAACCCGTTACTCAAACGCACGAACTGTAAGATCATGACCTGAGCTGAAACCAAGAGTCAGACACTTGACAGACTGAGCCACCTAGATACTCCTCACTAATCTTTATCATACAGTGCTAGGCATCTGTAGAGAGAAATAATGATGTTTATAATATAATGAGACTCAATATATTCATAACAGAACTATAGAATTAAGTTATTTTAGCCATTCTTTTTTTTTTTTAATTAAAAACATGCTCCAGAGAAATCATCAAAATACAGATATTCCAAATTTAAAGATTTGTGTGTGGGCAAATTCTACCAAAACAAGTATTTACTTTAAATATTTTTACTTTAAACTACCCAGAAATGGTCCACCTTGCTTTAGAAATTGAGATTGGATTTGAGATTGGAATTGAGATTATGTCTGCTAGTGGAAGTAGATAACCAATTTACTGATCATACTGTCTCTTTATAGGAAAGCAATTTGTGCAAATATGCAATTAAATTTGAATCAAGTGATTAGCTTCTTTGGTTACAGTGTCTTGACATCAAAGAATTAGTCACTAAGGGAGATATTAAGCCAATAGGTCATAGTGGAGTCAAGTAATTACTACCCCAAGCAAAGTAGAGGGAAACTTCAGAAGGGTTGTTATAGAAGAATAGTCCTTAAGCACCCTGGGGACCTTTCTAATAACATAGCACACTCATGGTTCACCTAGATGTGAGACACCTGACTACCAGAGTGAACCTCTTTATAATTAACCTTCTCAGCATATCCTATCCTCTTTAATCACATGTAATATATTCCGAGATTAGATTTAAAATAACAGAAATGGGCACTTATTCAACAATATATCATTATGAGCATTTCTCTATCTTACTCGTAAAGAATAGAGCCTACTTCTCTCTGATCCTTGATTATGTAATTAATTTATTGGGCTCTCAGGATTTCAATAAGTTGGAATAATTTTAAATCAAGGTGATTGTCCTATGTCTTCAAACAACTCAACACAGTGGACTCTAACTCTCCTATGGTCTTCCTATTTAATATTTGATTATTGCTTATTAACGAATATTAAAACTAGCATGCTATTCCCAGCAGGAAGCATTGCTACATCAAAGATAGATGAAAGAATCCTTCTTGGCTTGTGAGGATTAAGTAAGAGACAGGTAGGTAAAGAATTCTTTGTACCAGCTATGCAAATAAGTTGTGGGCATGAATGAATAGGCCTGAGGCAAATCAAAACTGGAATGCACAAGAGGAAATATTTGGGGGTAAATCACATGATGCCAGGGCAGCCCATACTTACTGTATCTCACATAATGAACAGTAAGTCCAATGCACACTGCCAGGACAATCAGGGATATAAAAGTGATGAGGCCAATAGCCCAGGGCTCCAAACAAGTTCTCTTTCTGGCCCTCACCACAGCTCGCCTGAGAAAGAAAGCATATAAATGGGTTATATCACAGTATGTGCCACATGTATTCCTTAGTTAAAGCAGACATTTCTGGGGAATTCAGGACACCCAGGTGGTAGAGTACTGTTTTGGTTTAGAGCACGCCCTGGTCCCAGGCTGCTGAAGCTAATCCTGGCCTCTGGTTGCCTGACCTTAGGCAAGTAATTTGACATCTCTGTGCCTGTTTCCTCATCCATAACGTGAAGATGATAATGACAGTACGTATCTCATTGGATTTTTAAATTTTTTTTTTAACTTTTATTTATTTTTGAGACAGAGAGAGACAGAGCATGAATGGGGGAGGGACAGAGAGAGAGGAAGACACAGAATCGGAAGCAGGCTCCAGGCTCTGAGCCATCAGCCCAGATCCCGACGCGGGGCTGGAACTCACGGGCCGCGAGACCGTGATCTGAGCTGAAGTCGGACGCTTAACCGACTGAGCCACCCAGATGCCCCTCATTGGATTTTTGTAAGGAATATATGAATTACTATATGTAAAGTGCCTACCACAGTGCCTGGCATGTAGAAAGTGCTGTGTAAGTGTTAGTTATGATTTACAGAGCTGGCTAGGTTCAAAATACTGAGTTAGGAACTGTAGAGGTTATAAAAATGTTTAAAGCCTATTTCTACCACTCTAGAATCTTAAATGGTCCATGAAACGCATTACAGCTTGATCTATACTATTCCAGATAGAATTTCTAATTCTATTCTCCTTCCATTTTTCTAATTTGTCTCCAAACAAACTATGAGGATACACATAAAAGATACCCAGAACTCTCTTCCAAAGAACCTGTTTGACTCCAAATTTCAGTAACACTGCAGGAAATCCCTTCTGTGTAAGATTCCTTCAACCTCTCCCATTTGGTCTTTCTTCAAAAGCATGTTACTGAAAAATGTTTGTCAACCAGGTTTTTGTTTAATTATCACAGTTGCTGTTCCCTTGTGCTATAATAGTTGCTAAGCAAACTCAAAAGTTGGAGAAAATAAAATAATAAGTCAGAGTTGCTGTTATTTTAAATAAGGATGCTGTTATTTTAAATGTGTTGAGATACTGGTAGAATCATTGGCACGTATGCTTGTCTCCAGAGCACTGTCTGGTACATGAGGACTGGTGAGAAAGTGTGATGCTATCCTGGAGGAACACGGGAAGTTCAACCAAAATAAGGAGGACTCTGAGTCACCTCTTTCCTTAGTAGCTATGAAACTTGGAAAAATCATTTAAACTCTGAACTAAGTTGCCCATTCATTGATAAGGGACAGGATAGCCATTCTGTCTAAAGCACATGATTGATTGCAGAATCTTGCATGAGGTCATGAATGTGAAAACTTCTTGCAAACTGGAAAGCATTTTGCAATAAATAATTTTTGCTTACAGGAATCAAGGGGACTCTGTTTCCAGTTATGTAGGACGAGGAAGTGATATCATTTTGGTCCCTATCATACCTCATCATACCCTGGCTCTGTCTCGATGTTTTATTCTGTGGGAACACTGTCACAGAAGTCAATACTGTCATCATTGAGATATGATTCTGCCCCTCCTGAAAACACAGAGATATAGGGAAAGACTCCAGGGACTCTGTTTGGTCTCCTCCCTTGTTCCTGTGATTTTCCTATGGGATTATAGCCAAGGAAACTTCACCTTCCTCTCCCCCGTCTCTTCAATCTTCAGTCCTCCCTTGAGTGATATTCCAAACACCTGATCCTAGAATGGCAATTACTGCAATATAAAAAGACTGCTCCACGAGGAGGTTATTATTTTTTATGTGCAAATGCGCCTAAGAAACCTAAAAACTGATCCCTGCTCCTTCATCTCTGAATGCTTGCTATTCACCTGTTGCAGAAGAAAGGAGATGGATATAGCAGACGTAAGCAAAACTTTGGGGGGAATGTGGGGAGGGAAGGGCTTCTCAACTAATGTCAAAACATGCCAGATGAAGAATATGAATTTGTAATTGTTGGAAATGTGCTGTAATTATCAAAAATATATTATCACTATGTAGAGTTGTGAAATATGGCAGAAATTCTAATTGCTCTATGATAACTTTTAATCAAGACAGCTGTTAAATTGATGGGGTAAATCTAGAAGTATTAACATTCAAATAGTCAATGATATATTTTAATGAAAAAATGTTGCAGAAATATATGCATTCTATGTTCCAGTTGTTTTTAAATAATGAAACTACATGTATGCATAGCAAAATGTAGAGAAAGAGACACAAAATTACTAATAGCAAGAAGTGGAATAGCAGAAATATGAGAGACTTTCATTTTATTTACTTTTTGAGTTATGATGCATTCATTTTTTCAAAACCACAAACATAATAGCTTTTGAATTAAACAAAAGAGAGAGAGAGATTTTTAAAAAGGTAAAAAAAAATTAACAAGGAAGATTATACCTGTCTTTTTATGGATTTCCCATCACTATTGTGCCCAAGGTACTGTCCTAACCCCCACGATTCACAATTTTGGTGATGCTCTGTCTTTGGTAATTTGAAGGGACAACAGGGACAGCATGGGACAAAGAGAAAAGGGAATCTACCAAAAACACTTTGAATAAACAATTAAGAGAGTCTGATTCTGAGTCCTGCCACCAACTTATTTATTGTATAATCTTGTACCAATAGATTCTCTTATTCTCTCTCTTATTTTCTTCAGGTCAAAACCAGAGATAATAATTTCAGACCCCACCTAACATGATGAGCTATATAGAGATTAAAATGATAATTTTTTTTTTTTACTCTGGGTTCACAAGTAGAAAACTGTCAGCAAGGACTGTTATTAGTATCGTTATTTTCATTATTAATAATAATGGTAATGACCACATTGCGGAGATGTTAGTCATTTGAAACATTATCTCTTCTCTTCCCAGTCTATATGGCATTGTTTTTCAAACTGATTCACCCTGTTTCTTAATTACTTTTTTTGTTGCTCTCTCAGCAAGAGATCCAATACTGAATTATTCCTAATTACATGTGGTTGAAGTATGCTCAAAAAAAATAGGTAAAATGGAGGAATAAAGTGCCTATCAATAGACACTTAATGTAATTAACCCCTCTTGTACAGAAAACCTGTCCAACGATTATTGTGGCCTGTTGAAACTTTTCTGAACCTTTTCATGTAAAATCACAACTTCAGACAGACTAGATAAATTCTAATAGTTTCAGTGGCATCAAATTTCTTTTTTTCTGTGATTTTTCTTTTCGGTTTGAGGACATGTGTGATTAGACAATGAATATAGCAAGTGAATACAGCAAATAAAATATGGGTACATTTTTAGAAGCCTAAAATGGCCAAAAGATAAGTAATATGTCCAGAGTTGTATTATCATTATCACTTCCTAATATGTCAATTTAGAATTGTACTAAAAAAGAAAAGCAGAGATAACAACAAAAAGGCAAGGGCAAAAAAAAAAAAGACACTAAGGCAAATAAACCTCATGGCAAGCACTGGAGAGTAAGTCAGGGCTCACAGTGCGTCAAAGGAAAGTTTATCAGCACAAGCCCGCACATCACACCACCATCATAGACTGATTAACAGTGGATCTCAAACTCTTTGCTTATTCTCTGTAATGGTAACCAGCACTGATATTCCTAGTCTGCGTGTTTCACCAGACCAGTCCAGCTGAGATGTTTTGAATGAACATGTGCACAGTATCTGTAAAGCTGATGGTTCCAAAGCATTATTATCAACTACTTCAACTACAGGTCAGCAAACTCTTCTGTCAAAGTTCAGATAGAAACTATTTTAGGCTTCCTGGGCCACACATTTTCTGTTGCAACTACTCAGCTCTGCCCTTGTAGGCCCAAAACAGCCATGGACAATATACATAAACAAATGAGCATGGCTGTGTTCTGATAAAACTTTATTTCTGTACAGTGAAATTTGAATTTCATATAATTTTCATTTGTCATGGCTTTTGATTTGTTTTCAACCACGAAAGTATAAAAATCATTCTTAGCTCAAGCACTGTACAAAAACAGGTGGTGGGCCAGATTTGGCTCTTGGGCCATAGTTTACTGATGGTTGACTTAAGCAATAACCTACAAGTCAATGCAAATTGTGTTGGGAAGCTGTAATAATCTTTTCATTTTCCAGTCTCATCTGCATGGCAAATTTAATGTAGTCTGTCTGCAATCCCATTGTCACTGACCTTATTCTGGAATTCTCATTAAAATTTTTCCTGTAGCTTAACAAGTTTTCTTTTCTGTCCTCCCAATCTCTGGATCACACTCCATTTCAGTAAGCTATCTTTCTAGAAGTGATATAGCCAGTTGAGACTACTAGAAACCCAAACTGACATTCCCCCTTTTCCCCATGAGCTTTCAGGCTCTTCGCCTTTGTTTCTGCTGCCTCCTAGGTGGAGTAACAGAGTTTAAGCTCTGCTTGCATCATAAAAGCTCATGTGTATTTAAGAGCCAGATCAAAAAGTCCCCTTAGTTAGGTCTATCCCCCTGCCCCCACCCAAGCATCAGAGCATCACGTTGAAGTATGTATTCTGAACTCCTTGAGGATAGGGACCGAGCCTTACTTATATCTATATTCTCTGACTTAGATATATTCACAGAAGGAAATGAATTAAAATTGACTAAACAAAATTAAACTGAATGTTTGTCAACACCATAGTGTAGGTTTTAATTTCTCTCAAAGCACTTCTAGTCTGCCTTAGCCTTGGAAAAGAACTTGGCATATTACACACAAGGAAAGACAGGTCAGAAGTTGTGAAGAATAATTACTATTAAGTAAAACCTGATTTCCATAAAACACTTTATGTAATGATCAAGCTTTGTGGTTAATATTTCTATTTCAGCTAAAAACATATGATTTTCCAACTGTGATTTGATCTATCCACTGTAAAGTGTGATCATAGTACAGAAAGTGATAAATGCAAATGAGGGACATTAATTTCAGGAAACGTTATCTGGGGCTATTAAAGGTCTGTATATTACAATATAAAAAGAAAAGCATGAAGAAAGATACCACAATAAAGTGACAACCTGGTACCTTATGACATTGCTAATCCCCTAAGTCAGCACTTAGGATTTCAAATATCAAGTAATAACTATTTATTCAATAAATATTTATTCAATTTATTCAATTGACATTTTTGGCACTTATTTATTTCTTTAGCTTATTGAGTTGTGCCTGCTTGTTCTATCTACACAAATACCTCAGATGCTTTCTCCCCTGTGGAAAACTCATACCAGTAGGCATTGGAGAGATCTTTAATCTTTCTTATACTTTGCAGAAGAAGACTATAAAAATATACAGGGTGGAATTAACATTTGTATATGTGTGCATGGATCATATATTTTCATTGCTGTTTTTTTTTAAAGAAATACAAATTACTTCTTATAAAATTGCAAATAACATATTTCTGTCCTGTCAACTGTTACACAAATTTATAAAGTGTCTAATAACATCAGTCAGGCCTTTGGACTGAATTCTGTGTGCATTCTCAAGAATGATAACTATGAAAAATTCACATAGAGAAGTTACAATTACAACAAGGTGGTAGTCTAATTACCAGAAAACCTTTTCCATTTTCTCCTTACAGCTAAGATAAATGGTGAGAAGCTCATTGTTTTTATTATAAATGTTTTTATTTATATTCCATCTTGTTCTAGATTGGCTTAAGGTAACTTAAAAGGACATTAGGTATAGATATAGATATAGATATATAGATATAGATATAATATGGTATATATGGTATTAAATTAAATTTAGAGATGCGAAGGGCACCTGGGTGGCTCAGTCAGTTAAGTGTCTGACTTTGGCTCAGGTCATGATCTCACGGTTTGTGAGGTTGAGCCCCACGTAAGGCTCTCTAATGTCAGTGTAGAGCCTGCTTTAGATCTTCTGTCCCCCTCTCTCTCTGCCCTTTCTCCTCCACTCTCTCAAATATAAGCATTTTTAAAAAGTTTTAAATTTAGAGAGAATTTAAATTCTCTGCAAGGAGAAAACAAAACATGAGTGAAAACATAAAATGGGAGTAATACTAAAACTATGTAAATTCCCATTTAGACATTTCCTTAAGTCCGGCCACAAAATTTGTAGCTTACCAGCAACCAACTCAAAAACAAAAATAAACAAACAGAGCAAACAAGCCAACCATGTTCAGGTACATTCTTCATGGCAACCATAAAATAAATACTGATCAATTATTCAGTAACAACGCCACATTTTTCTCACCAAAAAAAACGAACAAACAAACAAAAAAACAACGTATATAATGTAATAAGTTCTATTCTCCACAATATTCCTAGCATTGAAACCAAAATTAGTTTTGTAACACTCTTAGCGTTTCCTTCAAAATTGGCAGGTGACACCAATTACTACCTAGTAAAAGCAATATGATGGGGTAGGGAGGGGAGCAGTATAAAATCATTCATACCAAGCTCTACAACAATTTTTAACATATCTGACAGCACTTCCTTGATTATTACTGAAATGACTCCATAATGGGATTTCACATTGTAAAATATCTAAAGATTATTGAAATTGTAGGCACAAAAACATAGTATTACTTAGTACAGTAATAAATACAGTACTTAGTACAGTAGGAAGCTTTAAATAGATATTGTGAATAAACATTGTTGACAGAAAACCCTACCACTCATTAACTGTTAACTTAGCCAAAACCCATAGCTTAACCATTCCTATATTTAACCAACCATAAACTCAAGTAATAATATCTTTTCTGGCACCTAATTTAAATGGAAGTTGTGAAAATCACACATGTGATCATTAGACTTTGTTAAATACACATATTATACTAGTGGCAAGTATTAATGGCAACTCAACAGGAAGGAATGTCTCTGATCTCCATTGTGTGATCATCAAGGTATTTATTAAGTTCCCAGACAGATATGGTGCAGCACAGGAAACTACAAACTGAAATTCAGGTTGACACTTAGCTTGACCTCTAGAAATATATAATCATAGGTAGATGTGGTGAAACAGAACTTAAAGATATTATTAAGAAATTAGGTATAGGTGTATAGACTTATAAATTGAGCTATCTTAATCTTTAATTCCGCAGATATATTTGCTTTCTTTTCCTCAAACTCTTTCCACTTCAAGATGTTAAATTGGCACGATCTGAGTAAGGAACTTGAAAAGCCAGTTTCCCACAGAAATGTCACAAGGGATGCCACTGCAACTAGTCTTGGGAATTGTACGCACTTAAAAGTGTAAAAGAAAATAGGAATTCACAGGAAGTGTGTGAGTATGTGGCGGCAGGTCTTATTAGAAGAAAAATAGTTGAGAAACCTCAGTTTGGGGCTGCTCTGAGGCTAACATATAAACTTTCAGAAACTTTTTGTAACGTTAGATATCTTCCTACCAAATCTTTCTCATAACTTTGCTTAGATGCCTCCTATGAGAGTTGGCATGATATAGTAGAAATAGCTCTGAACTATAAAACCAGTGACCTGCATCTTAGTCCTGAGGGTTCTTGCTTAAGGATTAAGTCCTTTCTGGGGCGCTTGGGTGCTCAGTCAGGATAGCCTCCGACTTTAGCTCAGGTGGTGATCTTGTGATTCGTGAGTTCAAGCCCCGTATGGGGCTCTGTGCTGACAACTCAGAACCTAGAGCCTGCTTCAGATTCTGTGTCTCCCGCTCTCTGCCCCTCCCCCGCTAGTGTTCCGTCTGTCAAAAAAATACGTTAAAAAAATGTTAAGGATGAAGTCCTTTCATCTGAGCCTGAAGTTTCTCAGCTGAAAAACCTGAGAGCATATGCAACATCACACAAATTCCAGCATCCCTTAATCTCCAACTTGCACCATTGTTGCACGTGCTCTCATTTTCTTCATTTGTTAAAAAAACAATGGGGACTTTAACTGATCTAAATGCTCTTTAATTTCCAGCAAAGTTAGTGTTCCATGTCTCACATGACTTAAAAATGCTTAATATTTTTGTAATAAAAATTCAGCATTTATCAAACAAGTAGCTTTAACATAATTTTCTCTGGTTGCCACATGCCAGATAACTGGAACAAAGGGATTACAAGTAAGGGACTGCAAGTGATCCAAGTTTTGTAAGAGGAAGTCATAAAATGTCTTTACTGCTTGCCTCCTAAGCCAGTTTAAAAATCCCTAGACCCATGACATTTCATTTTACATAAAACAGTAATGGCCCTTAAAATTGGAACGTATCCATTGAAACACATGCTAAGACTCTATGGTGTCTTCCAGGTTGCTGTTTTCCTTGCAAACACTGTTAGCCACAATCGAAGAATCCCTCCAGTAGTCTAGAAACTCCTGTTTATAATATCTGAATTAATTTGTCAATGAAGGACAATTGGAAAATTACTGATTCTGTTAATATTTATATTATTCTTCCAGATGTGAGATTTCTTGATTAATGAATCCCCTGCCCCAGTTGTTGACCTGTAATATATGAAAGTATTGGGTCTTAACTTTTGAATGGAACACAGAATTAATAAAATTGATCATTATATAATTACATTAATAATACCCTAACATATTGGCATTTTAATGACAATAATGAAATATGCTCAGATTCATGTTAGAATAAGGTAGAACTTGCTGTGCAAATCAATACCATAAAATTATAAAGGCAGTGTTTTTTATCCAAAAGAATAAAATATTTTCAGTTACCAACACCCACGGCTTTAATTCATATCTATATGCTGATGGCTACCAAATCCGTAACTGCAGCTCGGATCACATTGCTAACTTCAGACCCATATGTCTACTGCCTGCTGTTCATCACAATAGGATACACTTACCATCGTTCAAACTTAACATGTCTGTAGTAGATACTTGTAAATGTATATCCCAAATATTTTCTTCTTATTAATAGAACTTTTGATATTTGGTTAAGCACGTGGCCATCTGGAAAATAGAATAGTGTCCCTTGTCCATAGGAGTCACCGTGTGAGTAAGTTCTGACTAATGAGTCTCTATTCCAGTGGGTGGAATCCTGATGTGCATTTCAGAGCTAGAATGCATATGTGCTAGCTGGAGCTCAGGCAATCATATTGGACCGTGATTTAGAGGATGTATATTCATTGCTAGTGGGACAGCACAACAGCAGGAGCCTAAATTCCTGATTACTTGGTTAATCTCCTCACAGGTTTACCTGTTTGCCTCCAGACTTGTTTATATTAATTCCCTTTTATATAAACCTCTGTTACCCTAAATTTCTTGTCACTCCTACATAGAGAAATCCAATGCTATTAAAATATGCAAAACAGATTAATTGCAATCAAGGTAAATTGCCACTTTTATGTAATTATCTTTGTGAAAAGAGAACATCAAGATATATATTACTAACTTTTTTATAGTTTCTGTATATGGAAAAGATGATAAAATACTTTTAGTTAATATTCTCTAGCAGCTGATTTTAAGATACTCTTGATTATGCTCTATGACTTTAAACAAAGGACTTCCATTTCCGTGTCTGGGCTTTGGCATCAAACTCATTGGCATCCATGAGTTTGGATTAAGTCCTGGCTCTGCCTCTCACTAGCTAAGTGGCTCTGAAATTACTCACTCTCTCTAAGTCTACATGTCCCCACCTATAAATGGGGCTAATGATAGGACCTAAGTATAGGGTTCTTCTGAGGGTTAAACAAAATAACACCTATACAGCAATTGCCATCAGACCAGGCACATAATAAAGGTTCAACAACTGTTGGCTCTTGTCATTATTTCCACCATAATAATGAGAAATTAATTTGTTTTCAAAGTGGGCTAAAAAATCCCTCAGGTTGCCTCATGCATGCCTAAGGGGATAAGAAAACAAAGCAAGTAAGGCTCCCAAGCCTTAGTGCCACTTCACCCACAGCAACTCTGCTCCATGTATCAGGAGTTTGCTTAGGCCTCATGTGTAAAAAGAAATTCAACTGATGAATTAAACTCCAGCTCTACCAATCACTTACTCAGAGATTTGGAAGTCTCGGTCTTCCTAATCTTTGGTTTCCCTACCTGTAAATTCATGGTACTATTAAAATTATCTACCTTACAGGGTAGTTGATAAGTACCAAATAAGAAAATATATGGTGGAATCATCTATATGTATTTTTTCCTGCTATATGTACCCTCTCTGAATTTTGCTAAATGCAACCTGACAAGCTTTTAAAGTGAACAACTAATTTTTAAAAGGTCATATATTTCTGTACATATTCAAATGGAAATAATAATAATAACAGTAGCATTTCCTAGATAATGTACACACCTGTGTTAATTTAACTCTTCTACTTGACAATATTGGATTCAATTTACAGGTGAACAGGAAAAACAGATCCTCTCTCCACTATTGACTGACTCACCCATTCCTGTAACCACATGCAAATTACCTAATCTTTGAACATTGAATCCCCTACTTTATAGAACACAGATAGCAATGCTACCTGTCTACCAGGAGGAAAACTGAGAAGACTACCCATTGAATAATGACACTGTTGCTTATAATTATAGCTTTTATAGATTTTGACACAATGAGACAGTTAAATCATCCTTGCTGTAGAACCATGGTGGTAGATACAGGAGACGGGAGGATGGTACAACATTGTGGTTAATAGCATAGGTTTAGAGAGAGATAGACCTAGGTTAACTCCCAGTTCTGCCATGTGTTACCTCTGAGCAAATAATGTTACCAACTGAGCCTCAATTTCTTCACCTATAAAATGGGAATAATAATATAATCATAGGTTGTTATAAAGATTAAATACTCATGATATTTTAAAACGGTAGTTGGCACATAGGACATGTAAAACAAATGATGGCAATTATTATTTTGTTCTTCGCTGACTCACAGGTTGACTTGAAACAAAGTGCCAAATTCTTCTGCATCTCCTTTTGCAGCTTCAAAAAAGAGACATCACCTGACATCTTCAGACAAAAGATTGCAAGAGAGAATTTAGTGATGATGTATGGTACTTCTGATTTCCCTAGTTTAGTTCTATTATTTCAGAGCTACTATTCTAAAAGTCTCACAAATTGCCCAACCACACAGGCCATGTAAGTAAGTGGGAGAAGTTCGGGCTTGCAGATTGTGGCATAACTTGAGATCTCTGCAACCCATTTTTTTTTTTCTCAACCTCTTAATACTTTCCTATTCTCTAATCCACTCATTTCAAATGTATTAAATTATGCTTGCAGTTGTGAGGACATTCTTCCTAATTCTCACCCACCGTCTTTGATGAGAATATGCCCAAAGGAGTGTGCTTTATGAAGTTCTTCATGCAGTTCCTCTAAATCCTAATGCTGACAAAGCCATGGAAAGCAGCCAGAGCACCCATTTCACCACCTTCTGTCTTAGAAGACCTGCTCCACAGCTACCCAACTCACCCCATTCTCGATTACTAAAGCCATCAGGCATACTTATAAAGCTCAATGCTGATACTAAAGCACACGATGTTGCTTTTTTTCTTGAATGTTTCTATTTATTCCCTCTTTGTATTGAAACAATGGCATATTTTTGGAGGAAAGCCGACAACAGTGAAAAAAATAACAAAGGTCCATTGAGACAGTTATAGTTACAACAGACAGGTGACTTCTTTCCATGATATGCTGCTCGAATTGAACTTGATTTTCATGCAATAGCAAATGTTGTAATCCTTTTTAGAAAACAGTGATGATGTGATTGAGGTATTATACTCTCAGTCACTGCTCACCTTTGAAACAGTGTGGAAAAGTTAGGTCACATTTTCATCTTGTTTTAGTACAAAGATAGTTTTAAGAAAATTAAATAAGGGCAGTCCATGCATTCTTTAAAATGTTTCTAAAAATGTACCAATGAAAGTAAAATACATGCCACCACCTTTCCTCCTTCAGCATTTGTGTACATTATCTCATATCAATCTGTATACGATCTGTTTCTTTGCCTAGGACATTGTATAGCCATGTATGCCTACACATACATGCACATTTTCTCCAGATCTGTATATGTGTGTGTGTGCATGTTTTCCCTTTCTCTATTAGAATGCAAACTTTCCAAAGACTCTTCTTTTAGCTCCCCGCACATGATAGACAATGTGTTATGGCAGTAACAGCATAGACTTTAGAGCCAAGAAGGCCAAGATCAGATTCTTATCTGATTCAATATTGACTAACCCTGGACAATCTGAGCCACACTTATTTCAACTCTTAAAGGAGCAATCACAATAATTTGGGGAGGGGGGAAGTTGTGTGGTTTTTTTTGTTGTTGTTTGTTTTTCTTTCGAGAGAGAGACAGAGAGACAGAGACAGAGAGACAGAGACAGAGACAGAGACAGAGACAGAGTGCAAGTGGGGAGTGATAGAGACAGAGAAGGAGACACAGAATCCGAAGCAGGCTCCAGGCTCTGAGCTGTCAGCACATAGCCCCACGCAGGGTTCAAATCCACGAACTGGGAGATCATGATCTGAGCCAAAGTCAGACACTCAACAAACTGAGCCACCCAGGTGCCACTCAATAAGTGTTTCTCAAGGTATTTCCAGAATTAAACAAGATAGTATTTTAGAAAATGTACAATACATAACAGGTGCTCAACAGATAGTTTTCTTTCTTCAGGATCCCATAGCAACTCTGGGCCTAAACCTCAATTTGGTGACCTTTCAGTATCACTATCTCTGAATTGATTTGGGTTAGAGGGTGGGGGAGGGGGATATGCTTGATTGGTTTTACGTTAAGGTTTCCCTCTAAACAAACATATTTTTGATCCATATTAAGACCCTCCCTGTTGGACACAAACTACCCAAATCATGTTTGTATCCACCCTTCAGTTTCCCTTACCTTCTGAAATTATCCTCTCTTCCTTAATCATCATCACTACATTGCATAAATGAGTACTCTTCTCCCTTGGAGGGAAAAGTGACTAGGGAGAGATTACCTCCCATTATCATATAATTATACCAATTTAAATAAAACAAAGGGCTACAGCTCTCTTAAAAGCTGACCTATTTCATTTGTGCTTTAATTCCATTCCACCTTACAAGTTCCTTTCTTTTTTATAGCTTTACACTGTAATCAGTACTTCTCAAACTTTAGAGTGAATAAGAGTTACCTGGTGTAACTTTTAAAAAATGTGATTCCCATGCCTCAACCAGAGATTGATGAGAATTTCTAGGATGAGAATTGGGCTTTTCTATTTTTAATAAGCCCCCATTGAATCTAATGGAAAGGGTCCATGGGCCACACACAAACTGAGAGGTAGTTCTCACCCTACTGAGTAAAAACTAAAGTCCATTTTTTTAATTTGAATTTTACTCCTTTTGCCTTTGTGCATCTAAATTTGTGTAGATACTGTCTATAAATTCAGTCTGTTTATCTTTCATTCTTATCAGTGGTTGCAGATAACTACAGTTAGCATACATCCCATCAAAAATAAATATATTTAATAAATATATTCTTCTCTTCCCAATCTCTTCCCTATGAACTTATTCCTAGTAAATTTTTCTTCAACCTTCTGCTCTCTGTGTGTGTGCTTATAAAATCCATGGGTTATTCTCTTCGTGCTCAAAGGATAGTATAAAATAAGAATTTGGGGGAAACGGTAGCGTATGAAAAATAATATTTACCTAGTCCAAATTCCTTTTTACTTTTAAATTCTAAAATAGTGGTTCTCATTTAGAACAGGTGCAATGAGGGAGGGGGCTCTCAGAAATTTGGCTAGCGAGGAAGGAATGTGACATTTGATAAAACCCTCCAGTGTTTCTTATATGTTTGCCCAGCTATGAACCAATGTCCTTAGAAAGAATGTATTTCAATTACACCTCTTTCTTCAAAGCCTTCCTGTTGGTGCAAATGTGCATAGTAAATTTAGTCCCTTTCCACTCTAGCCCATTCTCTTAACATCTCCTAGGCTGACAAACATAGATATGCTCCCCTTTTTTTACAGTTTTAGATCAGGGAGGAGTTTTTTGTTTGTTTATTTTGTTTTTTCCTGAGAGATATCTTCCCTCCTCTCTGAAGTAGGACCAAAAAATAGGTACATCTTTTCCTTCAAATTAGAGACTCTACTCAGAAAAATGCATTCCAATACCCCCATGTTATAGCTCCTCTACACAATTTCTAGACTCACTCATATCTAGCATAGACAAAGTCTGAAATCTATTTAGTACCTTAAGTTTGATAGAGATTATATGTTTAAATAAAAGCACTCTTTTTTACAGTAATATTCTTAAAGATAATGTAGTAAAAAGTGTAGGACAGAAGAATCATCATGGATTATAGGGAAGTACTTGCAAAAGGTAGGGAGCCTTGAAGTCTGACTAAATTTATGTCTGTAGCTCTTAGTTGCTTCATCAATGTGTATAGAAGAGTATTAAACTTTTCATAAGTATGTGGAGCTTTCTATCAATGACAGAAACTGAGTGTTTGCCCCTATTAAGATTCTACCGGAAGTTTTTCCGAACTGTTTCCTTCTCAAAGTAGAATAAAAAAAAAAAAAAAAAAAAAAAAAAAAAAAAAAAAAAATGACATGCCAATATATCACTTAGAGAAAATAAAATCTTAATCTGGAGATAAAATTATTTTTCAGAGTCCAAACTAGTACATAGAAACTTTGTTACTGTTTAGTTTCTAACTTTGAATGAAAACAACTTCAAAATAATTATGATTTATCTGTTAGAGAAGTGATTGTGGCCAGGTATATCACTGGATTTATTTTTTAAATCCAACTCTAATAATTTGATCAGACTGTCTCCTTAAATTATTTTTTTTCCTTTCAAAACATCTATAATTTTGAAATTTAAATTATTTACTTCTAGAAATGAATATAATTTTGAACTGCATGATTTCAGATTTTTTTTTCTCACGTATACCTTTGAAAATAAGAATACTTTCTCAATAACACAAAGCCCAAGCTAAGAACACACTCTATTCTTGAAACTAACTAACCAGTTAACTAAAAGACAGCTGTCAAACCCCATCTACATTTATCATTTATTAAATCCACCTGAAAATATATACAAAAATATTTGGGGATGAAGCCTTACATCCCAGGGAACACTAATGCAGAAAGAAGAGAAATGTATTTCTTGACATAATTTTATGTTAAAATCAAAAATATTTTCTTAAACAAATAATAAATTAGAGATCTACACATTCTGTGGTGTGGTTTATGCCATTTTGAATTACAAGTTAATTTAAGACAGAAAAAAGGAACTCACCGATACATCGCTGACCAGCTGGGAAGAGCCCTGTGGAGACCAGGTCTGCAATCAAGTGTGTGCATTCAGACTATATCAGCAATTTCATGGGCTGGATTGAGGTGAAGAAAGAAGTCACTAATGATGTAAATAGAACCAGTCTGACGGGTCTTGGCAAGTGTAGTGGGGACTGTTTGTATGGGGAGCAGGACTAAGTCAATTTTATAGGGAGCATGAGAACATAAATAATTTATAAGCACTTTCTAAGAGTGGAAACTTAAAAGTTATTGCCTTAAGATCATAATAGTTTAAAAGTGTTAACGTGCACCAGGAGTTTTGTAAAGTTCAGAAGTTTAAATCTAGGAAGAAATTTTAAATCATATTGCTCAGCCTCCTCATGTTTTCAGTGAAGAATCATTTAATTAAGTTAAATGATTTGGTCAAAATCACATTGTTTATGACCCACCAACCCAGGAGTAACAGCTATATTTTTTAATTTGTCTAACATGCTTTCCACTCTACCATGCATATAATGAAAATTCTCCTTTGGTATTGACTGTAAGTCATCTGTTGAAAATATAGTAGAGATTAAAAAAGTATTAATACCTTAAAATTATGTGCTTTCATTCTTCTAGAAAAACCAAGTAGTTTATAGATATTCACCCCCAATTGAGATAGTATATGTCTTTCATTATACTGGAGAAAGGCATATCAGCCAACACAGTCATTACTGTCTTACTTCTGCAAAGGAAGTGATGTATTAAAAAATATGTTTTCATACATGTATATACAAATATCTGTGTATTTGTGTCAGGTATAATCTTCAAATTGCCTTCTCTAATCCCCATAAATGACAGGTGTATCTCATCTGAACTTTCATGGTATCATAGCACTTACTGTATTGAGCTAGAATTTTTTGTTTTCTTATATCTCAACTCCACTGGGCTGAATTCTTAACAGGCAGTACCCCGTTCTTAACATGTATGGGATCTCAAAAATATGCATGGAAAGAGGACAGAAAGGAAAGAGGAAGAGGATTTTTAGGACTGTTCTAGGGACTAGACAGACCATCATATCTACCCTTTTTATTCAGCCCAATAGATCACTTAACACTGAAGAATAGCATGTATATTTACTTGAAGTTATAGTACCAGGTTTTTGTCTACTCACTTGAAAGTACAATTTAGCCAAAAATAAAGAGGCAACAATAATGAAGTAAAAACTTCCAGGTTATGAGATTAAGTTGTCCTATTACACAGCCTTTAAAAAGTGAAATCCTCATTAATAAAATGTTAATACTGGCTTAATAATGCTATATTCTATTTTATTTCATATTTTGTGAAAATATTGACTATACTCTTGCTTTCTTTTTTTTAATTTTTTTTTTTCAACGTTTATTTATTTTTGGGACAGAGAGAGACAGAGCATGAACGGGGGAGGGGCAGAGAGAGAGGGAGACACAGAATCGGAAACAGGCTCCGAGCCATCAGCCCAGAGCCCGACGCGGGGCTCGAACTCACGGACCGCGAGATCGTGACCTGGCCGAAGTCGGACGCTTAACCGACTGCGCCACCGAGGCGCCCCTACTCTTGCTTTCAAAAGAAAAAAGTTTCCTCTCTAGTATAACTTTGGGCCAAGACCAGGTCAGACTCATTTTAACAGAATCTCATGACTTTTTTCTTTACTAAAATCCAGATTCCAACTCAAATTCTTTATAAGGTCCGATGGTCGTGTAAACTTAGGGTTATGCACATCTAAAGATGTAGATGCAAAAAATAAGAGGGCTTCATGATTTTTTAAAAACCCATGGATAAATCCTAGAATTATAGGAAACCAGAGATTAAGGATATGTGAATAGAGGATGAGTGGTTATCAACCAAAAGATAATTCTAAGTATACCCTTCCTGTATTAATGACCTTTATTCAGTCTACTCAGAGAGTTTTTGTATGTGTCATCAAATTTCATGATACTGCTTATACTTCAGTAGACATTTGAAGAATGACAGAGAAAGAGGGAGGAATAAAACATTAGATTAAATTATCCACCAAATAGAGCTTTTCATGTATTTAGGCATTTCCTTAACAGTTATTCTTAGAGGTAGGGTACAAAAGCAAAGTCAATCATTTTTAAGTTAATTGATATCTAAGAGGGTGGAAAAAGGATTTTAGAGCAAAAGTTTGTCTTTTATTCAAATATTTATTTTCTCCATTGCTGTTTTCCTAAAATCATAAATTTTATTTTGTGGTCCTTTTGCCCTAAACTGTGGCATAAAGAAGATGTATTCAATGAGTTACCCTCCTTTTCATGACTGAGATCAGAGCAGTCTGTCTTCCCTGTGTCCTTCTGTGCCAGGTGGAGGCAGAGTCAAGATGAAATATATTTGTCAACTTGAGTCTCTTGGAAACCCACAATAGATACGTTACATTGCATAACTAGTAAAATAATAACTTGAACCACAGGTATTTTTACCAGCCAACAAACTTTTCCGTAGTCCTTCCTGTACTTAGCAATGTCATAGCAATGAGGCATCTAATAGCCATAAGCATGAGTATGCTGAAGAAGTATAGTGCCAGCGTGGCTAGTCATGGATGATTTTTATCACTGTTTAAATATCCCCTAGCTTGAGTCAAGTTCTTTTATGCCTGATAATATATGGATGTTTATGCATAATAATAAAATTAATTTATGGAAGCCCTCCAAATTATACCTAGGTTACGTCTCTGTAATGCTAAAGCAATCCTTTTATTGGTCAATTTATTGGGTTAGCATTACAGATTGACTAATGTTAAACCTGTGAATGAGCGAGTTATCAGAATACACACAGCTATTGTCAGTTGTGTTTCCATTTCCTCCTATCATGTATTGTTTTGAAGCTACTCATGCACCTTAATTTGTTCAAGCTGAGAAAACAAAGAACATCAATATAATTAACCTTTGGACTCTATCTCAGTAAGGAGATCATGTAAAAATGCTGCTGGATCACCGACTCTCCTTTTTTCTGTCTTATTTTCTTAACCAAAATGTGATTTGTTTTTCATTAACCTATCTGTACCTGTCTGTGAAACCCTTCCTTTTTTGCCTCTAAGACTTTCCTATCGAGTGTCACTATGTGATGGTTGTTTCTCAGCCTGTCTCATCCACTACTTTTTCAACAGAGAAGACTCCATCAGCTAGCCCAGGGTTGGCTTTTAACCCAGTATTGCACTTCGTGGGGTTCCTGGCATTAAAGCAGCCACACACAAATGGCCAGAGATGGAATCGTTTGCCAAAGAAATTTCTGGTCCTTCCCTTTGCATTACCTGTATCAGGGAAGAATCCTTATCTCTAGCTTGGTTTCTGCATGTTTTTTGAAGTGTTTGAGGAAGGGGAAGGACAAGAAACCTGTCATGTAGTTAGGTAGGCAAGAAATCTTATTAATCTAGATTATTTTATTATCAGTCTTTTGTTTGAGAGGTGCTTACCCAGAGGATTATTTTAAAGTTTAGTTTCACAAAAACTTTTTCTCCCTTAAATTATTTTTGGGATAATATTTAAAATGAGACAGAGAATATAACATTCCAGTGTACACAAAGAAGGCAAATTCTTTCAAATAAAAAGTATTATAAAATGAAAAAATAAATTCCTCCATGAGATGTTCTGCATCTGGTACAACTATCTTCATGATGCTAGGAATAATTTTTCTGGGCATTGATGTGAGGTTTTACTAAGCTTTACAATACCTAATGATGCTTATAGTAAAAACAAGACATGAGTTTTTATAATTAATGCACAATAACAAGCTAAAACAATCTTTTCATTGTTTAATTTGTTAGAATATACAATACAGACTAGTTAGTGTTGTTACACTAGTGAATGAATGAAGATTTTTGGACCCATTTTCTTTTAAAACAATTTTTTGCAATTAGTCTTTGAAAAACATTTTTAAGGTTAATTGATTTCATGTTAGGAGATCAGCTTTCAGTCTTCTAAACAAACCCTTTCTGGGATATGAAGCAAACCCTTTCTGGGATATGAATCTCTACAGGTAGACATTCCCCCACACATACAATAAATTGATAAAATAGGGATAAAATTCAAGAAAAAAGTACAAATGCACGTATGTTCTATATATCGTTTGACATACTTGCTCTGATAGAGATGAAAATGGCTCTGAACGTCCTGGCAACAGGGAAAACAAAGGAAACTTAGAAAGTTTTACAATTCTCATCTTTGGAAGAAAAAAAGCACATCCAGAGAGATTTTTTTCTGCCACTAAATTGATGAAGACATTTCCCAGAGAGGGGCTATACTGAGTAATGCATTGAATAATACTAGCAATATTTTTACCAAAAAATAGAAGAGAATTTTTTATAGCTGTTTTTAATAATAAATTCAAAGAAGACTGAGAACATAACTTTGAAGTTAAGGTTGGTGACAGATTTGTATAGGAAATATATTTATGAGGGTATACTCATAAATGAGGGTATACTTCCACTGGTCTAGCTTGACCCAAGGGTAGAACTCAAAGTCCCTAGATTAGAGGTACCCATGTTCCTTAGATGAATTTCTGAAATATAATTTCTCTTGGAAGACTTTTGATCTTTTTTTTTTTTTTTTAGTTTATTTATTCACTTTGAGAGAAAGAAAGAGCACGTGAGCAGGGGAGGGGGAGAGAGAAGCAGAGGGAGAATCCCAAACAGGCTCCAAGCTATCAGTGCAGAGCCTGTCTCAGGGCTCCATCTTACTGTCGCTGATTGAGGGAAGTTCACATTTACTTTGTTAAACCAAAAAGACAGTTGACAGAATCAATGCTTTATCAAAACTGAGGAGCTGGATGAAAATTTACATTTCAATGTTTTAAAAATTCCACAAGATTATGATTTTAGATTAGTGCATTTGCCTCCTTAGTAGATCCTGCGTGCTTTGTATTATTATGTTTTATTGCTTGGTTACGTCTCAACAGGAGCATAAACGCTAAATCATTTTATTTTTATTCTAGTGAAAGCTTCCAACCATGATGGGTTGAATCTCCTTTTCATAAGTCTTCATAAAATCTTGGCACATGTGATCATTTTCTACTAATTTCAGTTGCTAGAATTTTTGTCTAGTATAAAATTTCAACTGTGAATCTAATATAAGTAAGTTTGCCTTCTTTTTCCCCTCAACATAAGCTTAAACTGTGACGCTGGCTGCTTGGAGTAGAGAAGTTGGAACATCTGGCTCCTCTCTCCTCACTACTTAGTTCCTCTAGTTTTGGGGTCAGAGGGGGAGATAGAGGTAAGAAATCTTACATAATCAGGCCTGTTGGTGGGGGACAGTGTCCCAGGTCTTTCTCTGGTTCAGTCCAGTTTGTCTATGGCTATCAGATTCTACAATTGAGAGCTCTGTGCTGGTGATGTGCTTGTTTTTATTTGGATGATTTTCAGCTTTTCTCTAGCTCTCTCAGCTATTGAGGAATCCCTCAGAGAGAATCGGCCACATCCATTCTGGGCTCTGACACCCGTTCTACCCCTAATTCCTTCTCTAGCTAGAGTTTCCCTTCACTTAGAAGCTATCCTGCCCTTTTCCTTTCCTTCATGCTGCTCTGCATATAGCTATGGTAACCATTGATAACCACCTTTTGAACCTTCAAAAACCACAGAATAACAGCCTTAGGTAGAGGAGGCTATTTATTCCCTGTCAGGAACAAATTCTGGACCACAGTCCTTTCCTACCCTGTTAGTGTGAGCTACTCCAGTGAACTCTTATTCAAATCTGAAGACTAGAAGTGAGCAGCTATGTTTGGTTCACAAGTGGCTCCCCAACTTCAGTGGCAAGTTCTTAAATTCTCCAAGAAGACTCTCACCACACGACTCTGCCATAGAAGCTCCAGGAAGACTTGTGTGTTCAATAGCTTATCATCCATCCAGCTGAGGAAAGAGAAGCCAATCTCCCCACTTGCACACATGTGAACACACATGTGATCTTTACATGTGATTCTCCCAATGTGCTTTTATCATTGAGCTTCAGGAAGAGAAAGAGGAATAACCTTTCCCTATGAATACTGTGGTGTCCAAGAGTTTGTTGACTTTCACCACTCTTTTCCCTAGTTTCCTCTTTATACATGTTGAGAGTTGAGTGCTGGGTACTGTTAGGAGAACAAGTTATTTCATCCCACAGTGTGTCTACTCTTGGTGAGGGATGGGGTCTGGCCCCAATTTTTGGTATCTCTTTGCAGTTTCTCATAGGAAGGGTGGGACTTAGTTCTTCTTTTCAGTTATGAACAAGAGAAAAACTCCTTCTATTCAATGTCCTAAAGTCTTTCTTACAAACTTATCTAATGGTAGGGACACCTGGGTGGCTTAGTTGCTTAAAGTGTCCAGTTCAGCTCAGGTCATGATCTCATGGTTCATGGGTTCAAGCCCTATGTTGGGCTCTGTGCTGACAGCTCAGAGTCTGGAGCCTGCTTCAGATTCTGTGTCTCCCTCTTTCTCAGCTCCTCCCCCACTCATGCTCTGTCTCTCTGTCTCTCAAAAATAAATAAACATTAAAAATTTTAAAAAAAAACATATCTTATTGCGGTCCCTAATTTCCATAATATTTTATATTTCTTGGAGTATTTTTTAAATCAGTTCCATCATTTCTATTGATCCATTGAAGGTATCTACTATTAATCCAAAATTATTTGGCTACTCCCACCTTATCTCCAACTGCTACATGTCACTCCTTCTGTTTGCTCTTGACCCCGGAATTTAGTTCTGCCTCATTGTCTTTACACTGGCTGTTCTCACTTCCTAGAATTCTCATTGATTTTCCCAGAACTTACACTATCACTTCACTCTTGTCTATGCTCAAATATTATTTCCTTCAGGGAGTCCTGAAAATTCTATTTAAAACAGTCTGTGCCACTAATATCTCCTATCTGTCTCCATGCTGTTAGCCTGCCATCTTTTTCTTCAAAATATTTATTAATAGTTAAAATCATTTACAGTTTTTTCCATTAGGATGAAAACCCTTAAGACTAAAATCTTTATATTGTTTTCTTTGGCTCTATCCTATGAACTAGACAGCACCTGAAACATGGCATTCAAAAATACTCATTGATTGAATTATTTACTGAGCATTTCTTTGTACCCAATCTCTTTGTGTCCCAATAGGAGACTATTGGTATAATTAGGTAGCAGGTTTTTATCTTCAAGTAAAAAATAATAATAGGTAACATTTATGAAATGTTTACCTGTGCCATATCCTCTTCAAGACACTTCATGTATATTTTAATCTTCACAACAAGCCTGTAAAGCAGGCATCATTTTTATGTCCATCTTGCAGAGAAGGGAACTATGGTACAAAGATTTATGTAATTTTTAAAAATCTTTATTGTAGTAAGAACAGTTAATGTGAAACTTACTCTTTGAACAAAATTTTGAATATACATTGTTGTTGACTATAGGTACAATATCGCAGAGCAGATCTCTAGGTTATTCAACTTGTGTGTAACTGAAACTTTATGCCCATTGATTAGTAACTCCCTGTTTCTCCCCTCAGTCCCTGGAAGCCACCATTCTCTTTGAATCTATGGATTTGGCTATTTTAGATACTTCATATAATTGGAATCATGTAATATTTATCCTTCTGTGACTGCTTATTTCACTTAGCATAATGTTCTCAGGGTCCATCCGTGTTGTCACATATTTCAGATTTCCCTCCTTTTTTAAGGCTAAATCGCATTTCAATATGTTGATATACTATAGTTTCTCTTTTTTAAGCTAAATTTAAAACACATTCATCAGGAAACATATTACACCATAACCTTTAAAAATATGAATAACTTATTTCATCTCAGCAAAAGGGATGGTATTAGTATAACCTCTTTAATTTTTTTAAAGTTTTTAATGTGTAAAAAAAATTTGAGTATGGTTGACATATAACATTACATTAGTTTCCAAGGTACAACCTGGTGATTCAGCAACTCTGTATATTATTCTATGCTCACCACAAATGTAGCTACCATCTGTCACCATGCAACACTATTACAACATCATTGACTATATTTTCAATGTGTACCTTTTATTCCTATGACTTATTCATTCCATAACTGGAAGCCTGCATCTCCTACTGCCCTTCGTTGATTTTTCCCATCCTCCCAACCCCTTTTCCTCTGGCAACCATGAGTTTGTTCTCTGTATTTATAGGTCTGATTCTGCTTTTTGTTTGCTTATTCATTTGTTTTGTTTTTTCAATTCTCCATATGAGTGGAATCATATGGTATTTGTCTTTCTCACTCTGACTTCTTTCACTCAGCATAATGCCCTCTAGGTCCATCCACATTGTCATAAATGGCAAGATCTCATTCTTTTTTTATGGCTGCATAGTATTCATGTGTGAGTGTGTGTTCCAATCTTTCTTATCCATTTATCTATAGATAAACACTTACATTGCTCCCATATCTTAACTATTGTAAATAATGCCACAATAAACATAGCATGCACATATCTTTTCAAACTGGTGTTTCATTTTCTTTTGGTACATACCCAATAGTAGAATTATTAGATGATATACTATTTCTATTCTTAATTTTTGAAGGCATCTTTATACTTTTTCCACAGTGGCTGCACCAATTTACATTCGTACCAACAATGCACAAGAGTTCATTTTTCTCTACATATTTGCAAACACTTGTTATTTCTTATGTTTTTCATTCTAGCCATTTTGACAGGTATATGGTGATGTCTCATTTGGTTTTGATTTGTATTTCTCTAATGACCAGTGATGTTGAGCATCTTTTCATGTGTCTGTTGGCCATCTGTACGTCTTCTTTGGAGAACTATCTGTTCAGGTCCTCACCCATTTTTTACTTAAATTATTATTATTATTATTATTATTATTATTGGTGTTGAGATGTGTAAGTTCTTTATATATTTTGGATACAAACCCTCTCTCAGATATATCATTTGCAAATATCTTCTCCCATTCAGTAGATTGCCTTTTTGTTTTGTTGATGGTTTCCTTTACTGTGCAAAATCTTCTTATATAGATGTAATCTCAATAGTTGAATTTTGCTTTTGTTTCCCTTCCTTGGGAGACATATCTAGAAAACAGTTGCTACTGCCAATGTCAGACAAATTACTGCCTGTGTTCTTTTCTAGGATTTTTATGGTTTTAGATCTCACATTTAGGTCTTTAACCCAATTAGAGCTTATTTTTGTGTGTAGTGTAGGAACTTGGTCTAGTTTCATTCTTTGGCATGTAGCTGTCTAGTTTTCCCAATGCCATTTGTTGAAGAGACTGTCTTTTCCTCATTGTATATTTTTATGTCTTTGTCAGAGATTAATTGACCATATATATGTGGTTTTATTTATGAGCTCTCTATTCTGTTTCATTGACCTGTGTGTCTGTTTCTGTGCCACTACCATCTTTTTTTTTTTTTTTTTTTTTTTTTTTTTTTTTTAGTATAGCTTTGCAGTGTATTTTGAAATCTGGAATTTAAACCTCCGGCTTTGTTCCTCTTTCTCAAAAATGTTTTGGCTATTTGGGGTATTTTGTAGTTCTATAGAAATTTTAGTATTATTTGTTCTAGTTCTGTGAAAAATGCTGTTTTTATATACCACATTTTCTTTGCCCAGTCATCTGTTCGTGGACATTTAATTTGTTTCCATGTCTTAGCTATTGTGAATAATGCTGTAATGAAATAGGAGTACTAATATCACTTCAAACTCCTAATTTTAATTCTTGGGGATAAATACCCAGAAATGTGATTGCTGGATCATGTGGTAGTTCTATTTTTAATTTTTTGAGGAAACTCCATACTATTTTCCATAGTAGCTACACCATTTTGCATTCCCACCAACAGCGTGCAAGAGTTTCCTTTTTTCACATTCTCACCAATATTTTTTGTTGGTTTGTTTGTTTTGTTTTGTTTTGTTTTTAATGATAACCATCCTGACAGGCTTGAGGTGATATCTCATTCTGGTTTTGATTTGCATTTCCCTGATATTGGTATAGAATTTTTTTTTTTGGTGGGGGGGAAGCATTTGTATATCTTCTTCGGAGAAATGTCTATTTAAATTCTTAGCCCATTTAAAAAATCAGGTTATTAGTGTTTTTGCTGGAGTTGTAGGAGTTCTTTATATATTTTGAAGATTAACCCTATATCAGATAAGTGGTTTGCAAATATTTTCTCCTATTTCATAAGCTGCCTTTTGACTCTAGTGATGATTTCTTTTGCTGGGCAGTTTTTAGTTTGGGTATCCCCACTTGTTTATTGTTTATTTGGTTGTTTTTTTGTTTTGGTTTTGATTTTGTTTTTTATATTTTTATTTATTCATTTTGAGAGAGAAGGAAAGAGACATGGACAGAATCCTAAGCAGCCTCCGTGCTGCGAGTGCAGAACCTGATTAGGGACTTGATCTCACTAATGGTGAGATCATGACCTGAGCCTAAATCAAGAGTGGGACGCTTAACCGACTGAGTCTCCAGGTGCCCCTTTTTCATTTTTGTTTTGCCAGGACTTAAATAACTCAACCTAGGTGACACACTGGTAAGTGTCCAAGCTGGGATTTGAGCCCAATCAGTCTAGTTATAGGTTATAGGCTGGGTTGTTAGCTACCATACTTTAATAGTGCATTTTTAACTTCTAGATTGGTGGTTTTCCAGCATTAAAGGATTTTTGATAAGTAATTAATCTCAAGACCTGAAAGACTGCCCCTTTTGAATCTATAAGGCTAACCAGAAAAAGAATATATGTAAATTATCTAAATTATCTGTGGGAAGGCAATCACTACTCAACATCCAGTCAAAGATACAATGTCTTAGTTGGTTTCTTTTTTAAACTTACCTACTTGTATTTTTATGTAATGCCTCATTCTAAAAAAAGAGATAGGACTGAATATTTAACAATATTAATTATTTGGTGGATGATAATATAAAAGACTTTTTTTAATTTTTATTTATTTTTGAGAAAGAGAGATAGAATGCAAGTGGGGGAGGTGCAGAGAGGGAGACACAAAATTCAAAGCAGGCACCAGGCCCTGAGCTGTCAGCACAAACCCATGAGCCGTGAGATCATGACCTGAGCCAAAGTCAGACACCCATCCACTGAGCCACTCAGGAGCCCCTGACATTTCTAATACCAGAAGTGTCCAGGTTAAAGGAGGTTAAGTGGTGCTAAATTAATCAAAATTGGACTGCAGAACCTAGCGATGCCTGAATAAGTTCTAGCAAGTTGTGTTTGGCACAATGCCTCTGGGAGTTACAAAATTATCTTGTTCATAATGAATGGAAAGGCTAACTGTTATTGCAGTCTCTTTTAAGGAAATAATTTTGTTTTTATTCATCTTTTATTCTTCAAAGCATCTAGCATAATGCCTAGAACAGCAGACTCACCCAAAAGTATTTACAGAATGACCAGAAATATTATCATAAAATATGTTGTTCTACTTGTTTAAAACCTGACCTAAGATGAACAACTCTTTGATTTCCTTTTAATGTCACAAACAAGGCTATTTTGATCTCTGGAAGCCACAACTTCCTGTTACCAACCCAAATCCCAATATACTACAGTAATATGTTTTTCTACCTATTAGTGACTCTTAGTTTGTTTGGGCCTAATAAAGTTAAAACAAAACACATAAATGATAATGAGACCCTGCCCTATGTGTAGAATTTCTGGAAGTATGGGATGTAAATTATTAAAACTGGAACCCCCAAACAGGCTGTCAGAATGGATGTGCCATTTTTTTCATGGTCTGAAAATATTTCAAGGTGAGTATCCAGTGTCAAGAGTCAACCTATAGTATTTTTGTGTCTGATATATACCTGAAATGGAAAAGAAAGGAGGGCTAAAGTTGGAAAATAAAAGTCTAAACATCAAACAGTCTTTTGCCTAAGTAATTTGAGGTGCAGGGCTATACATCCATAGAGGGCCTGGAAAGGGTAGGCACAGGCCTTTCTTCATCTGTTTTCTCTTTCAGTTTTATTACCCAGCCCTGATCCACTGTGTGTGGATGAGGCCTATCCCTCTCTCTCCACCTTAAAGGAGCTCACCATTGATTGGGAATGATTGTTGCTGAATTACTCAGTAGGAAATGAGTCTCACATCATATTCACCAATCAAGACAATTTCAGAACAAATGCCAATGTCACCACCAATACCTCATTCTTGTATTGAGAAACAAGAAAGAGAAAATAAATCTAAAATTTCTGGATCCTGAGATAGTATAGACTTTTAATGATAAAGTGATCAAAATAATCAGTAGACTATGAAAATAAAATAAAATTTGAATATATTTAATCCATATATTTGTTAAAATATCTATTGTATCTAAGTGCTATACTGAGTTCTGAGGTTAGAGGTGGAATGACCAATTGCTTTCCACTGGCAGGAAGACATAGCAGGAGAGGCAAATGAAGATGCTCCATGTGTGGTATGGAAACAAGGGCTAAGGGAAGGGAGACAGTGGAGCAATTGATTCTGTTTGGCAGAGATTTTACAGAAAGCCAAAAACTCACAAATAATGAAGATTTCACCAGGATAACAAAGAAAGTTCATGAGCAAAAGTACTGAGACTTGGATAAAATACACACTACAGTTATAACTGTATAACTGAACTACAGTTCACCCAAAAAAAGGCTCAATCTGAAAGAAATACAATTTTTTTTTCCTAATCCACACCCCTAAGTGATCAAACTCTTTGTGCCAGTCCCTTCTTGTTGGTTCAGCGTAATCAGTAACCCTGGAAATAAGTTCCCATATTGAATTCTTTTTTAACAATCCCTTTACTTCTCAGAAAACATTTTGCATGGTTGTATAAGACTAAGTTTTCTTTCAAATATAGAAAATTACCACCTAGCCACTCCCTCCCTTGTCTTTCCTGTCATTATACTACATTGCATTCTTGAAAGACATTCCTGAGCCACTTAAGGGACCCGGCTCTGTGCTTCATAGGACACAGTACTTCACATAATGTTGTACTTCTTAGCCCACTTTGTAACTGTCTGTACATCCATGTCCCCATGACAGTGTAGGCTCCTTAAAGACAGGAGTGTTTAACCACAGTATTCCCAAGGCCTGCCCAAGTGCTGGACCCATAGGTGGCACTCAATAAAAATCTATTAAATGAATGAGTGTTGCATTGTTTGGGGTTTATGGCCCCAACATCCTCTTGTGGGGTACTGGATCAGGCCTGGCTAGGACAGGAGTCAATAGGCCTGGCAACTGAGGATTACATCCCAGGAAAGGACACACTAACTGAGGAGGTCTGTGGTAGAAAAAGCAAGAGGACTAAATTCAAGCCAAAGTCCTTAAAAAAATGGAGTTTCACAGTCAAGAAAACAAAAATCTAATGGCAGAATCAGAGTCTTAAATGAAAAGAAATCCTAGGCTGTGCCTTTCAAACTGAGGACCTTGTGTTCACAGGAGTATTTGTCAGGGTGCCTTGGAGGACAGGAAGCCATAAGACCAACATGGACCAACTTCCTACTATGTCAGATTTATTCAATGGTGAGTAAATTAAAACATTCTATTTCTGTTAAATATATAGAGAGTAAAATGCCAATATTCATGGATTTTACAAATAAAAATGAGATTTCAAAATAGCTCTAGCTTTCAGTGAGACACTTCATTTGTATGCCCAGGTTCCTAGAAGCATATGCTTTTCCCCCTCATATTGGGGATCCAGCAGTACAAATTTCTGAGAAGCATAGGTAGGGTAAGATACTAAACAAAACCAAACTTTCAGATACATTGGGCCCAATTCAAGAGGGATTTTGAGCAATTTACAAGAACAGTATTGGGCTATCCATAGCTTGGTTTTTCTGATTTGCATAAAGGTGAATTGTATGAATTAGAGAAAATGTTAAATAGGTGACTAGATCCTAACTTTTTTAAACTAAAATCAAGTGTTTCTTACAAACAATTACAAAGCAATCCATAAAACAAGATTTGCCACAAATTGATCATTGTTGAAACTAGGTAATAGATACTCTGAGGCTTCATTTTACTATTTCCTTTATTCTTTATTTGAAAGTTCTCATACTAAAAATGTAAAGAGACTAAGGTGCTTAGTTATAAATTAATGTCCCAATAAACAAAAGGAAGAAAATGTACAAAAAGACAATTCCATCACCCAGATACCACCATTTTGTAGTATTATTTTTCTAGACTATCTATACATAGAGATAGATAATTTTTTTAAATCTATAAGAAATATAATTTTATTGTTCAGACACTACCATATTTTAGCCTTAATTTTCTAGCTACTCATAGATAGAAATTATATGGATATTTTAAAAATTGTGTTTGACTCTCCAAACTCATTCTACCTTACTCTCCATTGAATAGCAGCACTCTGGTTTCAGAAATCGACCTTACTTAACTCAGTGTGTGAGCCTGACTGATCTAAAGAGAATCACAGTCCCTTTACCAGCAAATGATGTAATTCTAGCCAATGATATATGAGGAAATGGTTGCTAGAGACTTCTAGAAAAGTACCTCTTCCAGTATTTACAGCAAATGAAAGCCATTCTTTACTTCTCTATCTGAATATGAATGAGGAAGCGAGCAATTCTTAATTGCACCTGGAATCTATCTCATATTTGGAGAATCAGTTGTAGGATGATGCATAATTTGGATGACAGTGCAAAGTAAAACCACCTGGTTCCTTGATAACATTATTGGGTCACTGAATCCACCAACCCTGAAGGGTGTCCTACATCTGTGCTTGATGAATTGAATGAATAAATCTAATAATTTTAACTATAAAAACAAATATATCATTTTGAATTCATTTTGAATTGGATGCTCTGTTACTTGCTGCTGGAACTATCCTGACAGCATGCAGTTTAGTCTTTTTTCTGCTTAAGGATGAATCATGAACATCTGTCTGTATCGGTAAATTCAATTCCTCAGCATCATTTTGAGTGCCTGTGTAGTACTCCATTGTGTGTACTCCATTGTGTACCTGTACCTTGCCAACATCTCCAAAGTGTATTATGCAATCTTCTTGTACTACTAAATGCATGAGGTTCCCTAGCAGTGACTCCATTAAAGAAATGGTCTCAATATCAGTATCCTTTTTGAAGGCAAACTGCCCATCTGCTGAATGGTCACTGTAATAAAATAGCAGCTGTATGTTCAAAATTATTTTATCTAAGTTCAAGATTTGACACCAAGATAGCAGTTCTTTCTTGTGAATCCATGGAAAGTTTTAGATGTCATTGTCTTCGTTTCCACCTGTCATGAGCAGGCTATGAAGGCACACACACGAGTAGTGTCTTTCCACAGCATCAGCTTTATTCAATCACAAAGCAAAGTCAATCACAATTATAAAGCAGGTTCAGGATTCCAAACTCAATGACCTTTCACCATGTGATTAAACTTGGTTTAATCACACAGAAAAGAACATAAGACAAACCACGCAACAAACAAGACAACAGAAGGGTGTAGGAAGTTAACAAACCAAACTAGAAGTCAGTCTATGGGTGCACAGTTGAAATAAAGACCAGGTCTGAGTCTGGATCAGCTCTTGGAATTTGCTGCTTATTATGTTCAAGCGGTGAAGGATCTCAGTTCTGTTTGGAGATCAATCCAGCAGAGTCTTCAGGCACAGTTGCTTTTTTTAAGTGGTCAGACATAGAGGGGTCATGTCTGAAGAGTCTGACAGTTTGCTGCAAAAATCTTTCCCTTTTAAAAAGGAGTTAAATCGGTCTTGGGCCCCCTACCAACCTCCTTTGCTTCTGCTTGTTACCAGTTCTGGGTGTCAGCTGATGCTGATCCCAGCGATATATCATAGCTGCAGTACCTTTGCTTGCATCATCACTTGACACAGTCCCTGCTTGACACAGGCTCCTGCTTGACATGAGAGACTCCATTTTGTTCTCTGCACCACGTTTCATTAAGGAAAACATTCCTATAACCTGATACTACAGCAATTCTGCCACCTCACGCGGGATGCCATGCAAAGTTCCTCCTCGCTGAGCTCCAGGCAAAGGTAGAGTTCAGTGGCAAGATATTTGTTAGGACTGTTTTCCCAGAATATTCATGCATCATTCAGAAGTGTCAGAAAATAGTGCTCCCCAAAGAAACTCCGGCTGTTGTAGGGAAAGGTAGGTTTTGAGAAGGTCCCATTTAAGAGTTTTTAAATTTGATATGTCATGTTAACCAGCTATCCTTTGACTGGATGCAATCTTCTCAAAAAGGGCATTGTATTACCAGATTAGGATTAGGATAATCTAAAAAGAATAGATAATAATTTATTTGAGCTATAACATTCTTATCTGTTATCAAGGACCCCTAATATGGGTATAGAAAGTGTGAAAAGGGGCAATAATTTGTGTGTGAATAGTCAACTGGTCATATCAAATACTGTATCATGATTAAAAGAACATCATTAAGCCATAACTATTGCAAATATCAGTACTCTACTAAATTTGCACTTGTGCCATTTCCCTGGTTATTTGCCTTTAATTTGAGGTGGTTTGTCAAAATCTCAAATACTCCCGCTATTTTGGATTTCACGAACAGACAGGCTAATTTATGTCCTATTCATCTCCTTTGTTCTAATAAAATAGTGCTGCTGAATTGGCAAGGGTCCTAATTCAGATTATTTTATGAATAGAAAATTAAATTTATTGGCATAAAATAGAACAACAGTGAATATTCACTACAATCTACTCTTTAATTGCTTAGCACATATCCAAAGACATACCTAATGCTCCAAAAATATCTTCACCAAGCACAACCCATGTGCCACCCAAAATACCCACCTCATTCCCAATGGGAATTTGTACTAAGTCCTGTCTTTTCGACCTTCACAAGGTCCTGTGGTAACTGTTCTTCAAGTTCAAGCTTTCTGTACAATCTCCTTCAGTACAGTTGAGTCAGACTCATGTCAGCCATGGGTTAGATGATGAGTTTTCCTATTCTTCAATCAGGGTCCCAAGAAGAATAGCACAATTAAATAGGTTAACTTCAAGGAGGAGTATTTACAAAGGAACTATTTACTAAGGAATGGATGTGTGAATTACAAGGTAAGATGTAGGAACCTGGAGTTTTTTAGCAGTTGAGCTATGACGCCTATACCAGAAGTTACCAAAGGAGAGAGTCATGTAGAGTGATTTGGCTTAAGATGATCAGTGGCCTTCAGTGAGGGACACAGAAGGCAAACTTGCAGAGAGGAAGCCAGGAGATAAGTATCTTGACCCTATCTTCTCCCCTCCCTGTGATTCTCCTTATACCAGTTAGGCTCACTCATTGAGCTAAGGTCAATTTTTCAAACCAGAGTGCTGCTATTCAATGGAGAAAAAGGAGGAATGTATTTGGAGAGTCAAACACAATTTTTAAAATATCTATCTAATCTCTATGAGTAGACTGGAAAATTAATCCTACAATATAATAGGGTCTGGGCAATGGAATTATATTTCTTATGGATTTTATAGTGCATACTCTTAACAAGAGATCACATTCTTCCATTTCTTCTCTCTAAATGAGATATTTTATTATAGTTACTCTGCCTTTGGTGTGCCTTTAATTGCCCCTCTGAATGTGCTGTTTTCCCTCTACCCTCCTTCTACCTTTCTTTACCCTACTCTTTGTCCTGGGAGGCTGACCCATATAGACACCATTAATGGATTCTTATGTCCTCTGGCCTCCAGTTGGCCTAAGCCAATGGGGAGGCACAGCAGTAGATCTGTGATGCAAAAGTGGGTTTGGGAGGATGCTGAGGACAAAAGTAGGTCTGACAAATATGTCAATATTTTAGAAACTCTATCAGGTATGAGGATAAGGAGCAAGTGAGAAATTAGTTAAAGGAATGAAGAAAGGACTGATGATGCAACAGGGCAGTATTCCTGAGAACCATGGGGGATCAGGTTCCAAGTAATAGAGAAGCATGCTTGAACTTGGGTTTGTATGTAAGAAAAAGGTAGAAATCCCATTGAACAGGACTTTCTATAAATGCTCATGGAAGCATAATGACAGTGAGTGTTCTCTTTTATAAACCAGTCTGAGAACTGAGGACCTTTCCTTGGGCTATTTATCAAAATATTCAAAACATAGGGATGCCTGCATGGCTCAGTTGATTAAGCATCCAACTTTGGCTCAGGTCATGACCTCATGGTTCATGAGTTCAAGCCCCGCATCGAGCTCTCTGCTATCAGCACAGTGCCAACTTTGGATACTCTGTCTCACACTCTCTCTGTGCCACCCCCACTCTCTCTCTCTTTCTTTCTCAAAAATAACAAACATTTTTTTAAAAAAGAAAAAATATTCAAAACAAAAAAATGTAAATCCCTAAGAATTTTTTCTGAGAACTCCCTATGTATATTCTCCATATTCCATATTGTTTGTCAGTTCATGATATCAAACCTGAAAAAAAAAGTTAATTTTTCTTCCCAGTAGGAGACATTTTGTTTAAGGCATGATATACTTAAATATTTAAGGTAGTCAGTCACATGATAAGTTTTTATTTTTCATTACTTTGAGAGGTTAAAAGATCTGAGTTATAGCAGGATATGTAGTTGGGTTTAAAATAATAACTATGAGGATAGGCACCATACAAATACTATTTATTTTTTAAAAATAAGCCTCTTCCGGTCAAACACATATTCAGTTAATAAAAACTCAAAATACATGTATATGCAGAGTTTATTTTTCTTTAATGTTTATTAATTTTTGAGAGAGACAGAGACAGAGACAGAGACAGAGACAGAGTGAGAGCAGATTAGGGGCAGAGAGAGAGGGAGACACAGAATCCAAAGCAGGCTCCAGGCTCTGAGCTGTCAGCACAGAGCCCAATGTGGGGCTTGAACTCACAAACTACGAGATCATGACCTGAGCCAAATTCCAATGCTTAACTGACTGAGGCACCCAGGTGACCCATATTTCTTTCTTTCTTTCTTTTTTAATGTTTATTTATTTGTGAGAGAAAGACAGAGTGTGAGTGGGGGAAGGCAGAGAGAGAGGGAGACACAGAATTGGAAACAGGCTCCAGGCTCTGAGCTGTCAGCACAGAGCCCGACGCAGGGCTCGAACTCATGAACTGTGAGATCATGACCTGAGTCAAAGTCAGACGCTTAACCAAATGAGCCACTCAGGCGATCCCAGAATTTATTTCTGATTTGCTTTTGATATTTAAGAACTGAGAAATAAATTTCACAAATGCAGGAGCAAATCAACAAAGTTGAACACAGCTAAGCTCTCCATGCCAAATACCTACAGTTAAAAAGAAGTGTTTTAATGATGAGTCCATTCTATTAATAACTTTAAAAATATTATTTTTGAAAAAAAAAAACTTGGCCTCTTAGGACTGTTATTTGGCATGAAGAAAACTATTCTTTCCCCTAAATCCTAATGTTTAGACATTAGGAAAAATAACAGAATAGTATTATCAAGATGTAAATAAATAACTTAAAATCTAAATGAATGCTTCCCCCATCTCTGTCCCATAGTCATGACTAATAAGGTTAAAATTCAACTACTTTAATATATCAACCATAACCTCTTGGTTTGCCTTCATTACTTCTCTATCATCATTTAATGAAGGATTATATTTTCAAACTATAGTTTAATCTACCTATGATATATGATATATCATATGATATATGATTCATGTTCCATGAATAGAGATGATGAAATCCAGGAGAAGGAGCTAGACTGAGAAACAATTGGTAGGATGATTAGTTGGAGTACCACAGAAGCAAGAGCCAGGCAGGTCAACCCATGCTTATCTCCTTCCTCCCCATCCTGCCTAAGAAATGGCAGTATCTACCTCCAGGCAAGAAAGATGAATATGGGCACTTACTGCAGAGAAACAAGGCAATGTTCTTGAGGGCTAGCGGCACAAAGAGGAATGGGGAGAATTCAAACCCAGACCAGTTATTAAGTTACCCTATCAAGTATAACTTCCTTCGCTAGATTTAGAGAGAATTTAGTAGAAGAAATATTTCAGGACAGAATCGTCTAGAATTTTCCAGAACTGCACAAGGACATGAAACCTCACAAAGAGTCAGCAGGGGCCATACAAAATTAAAAATACAGAGAAGAGATAGTGAAATCTTAGAATATAAAGTGAAAGAGGAGAATCCTGAGGCCACTTGAGAGAAAAGATAGATTCCTTACAGGACAATAAAAACAGCCTTTGCATCAACATTTTGCTTACAGTGAAAAAAATGAACAAAATATTGAGTAAAAAACCTTCGAGCCTGAAATTCTATAGTTAGTCAAGTTATCAAGTAAACAAACCATTTTCAGAGAAAACAATAACTGGGAATTTAATGGTCTTGTTTTCTAGTTCTGTATGAGTTTAGCTTAATGTTAAGTATCAAACAAGTTTTAACCATATTTCAGATATAATATGCAGCTGATCCTGTCCTTAGGCCCCCTGCCAATTGCCTGCTATGGATGAATGTGATTGCTAGTTTCCCTGCAACTAATTCAATTCTTTAGAAGCTACACTCAATTTGTTCCTTTGTCACACACTTATTTTCTACCTGTTCTTCCTACTGCCTCACAAAGAATGATGTAGGGTTTTTTTAAATATTTTTTTTAATGTTTATTTATTTTTGAGAGAGAGAGAGAGCACGAGCAGGGGAGATGCAGATAAAGAGGGAGACACAAAATCTGAAGCAGGCTGCAGGCTCTGAGCTGTCAGCGCAGAGTCCTACTAGGGGCTCAAACTCATGAACCACGAGATCATAACCTGAGCCAAAGTTGGAGCCTCAACTTACTGAGCCACCCAGGGGTCCCTAGAATGACATAGGTTTTAAATTTATGTGGAGTCTCATGTCTCTGCCCTGAGTCCCATATCTCAAAAGCCCATCCTTCTACAATCCCACATATCTACCAGACTTGAGACAAGGTTTATCCCAATCCGGCTCATCCAGATACCATTTAAACCTTGTTTAGAGCAAATTAAAACTTTTAGAAACATACAAGATTATATGTTATGTTAGAGTTTGAGGCTACAATGTGTCAATAATAAAAGAAATTAAAGAGTCCTCTAGCCTCTTTAAATTTAAATCTTAGTCCTGTAATTCACTAGTTCTGTGACCCAGGACCAGTCTTGGGCCATGTAAACATGCCTACACCTATTGTAATAAAATGAGGAAAATATCTGTTTTACCTGTTATTGGGCAAAACAAATGACACAATATATTAAAAGAGTCAAAACAATAGTAGGCTGTCAAAAGATTTGTTTGAGTTTTCTCCACTTCCCCCTGTTAACAGCAGTGCAAGTTCTGCAGATAAAGAAATATAAATTCATTTAACCTTGAAAAATAATTTGAGAAATAGAAACAAAAATTCATTTTCCAGTCCATGAATAAAGAAAAGTTAAAAATGAGTTGAATGCACCAGGTGATACTTTAATTTACCCATGTTGCTATCTGAATGCCTATTTAAAATCAAGTTATCGGGGCGCGTGGGTGGCTCAGTTGATTAAGCATCCAACTTCAGCTCATGTCATGATCGTACATTCTGTGAGTTCAAGCTCCATGTCAGGCTCCGTGCTGACAGCTCAGAGCCTGGAGCCTGCTTCGGATTCCGTGTCCCCCTCTCTCTCTGCCCCTCCCCTACTCATGCTCTCTGTCTCAAAAATAAATAAAAACATTAAAAAAATTAAATCAGGTTATCAAATATATGAGTATGGAAAATACGTAAAGCACTCCCAATGTGTTATACCACATAGTCATGTATTTGTGTAACTAAAGTATATAGCCAGATGGGCACCTGGGTGGCTCAGTTGGTTAAGCATTCTACTTCGACTCAAGTCATAATCTCCCAGTCATTGAGTTCAAGCCCCGCCTCTAGCTCTTTGCTGACAGTTCAGAGCCTGGAGCCTACTTCTGATTCCGTCTCCTTCTCTCTCTCTGCCCCACCCCCACTAGTGCGCACGCGCTCTCTCGCTCTCTCTCTCTCCCCCCAAAATAAATAAGCATTTAAAAAATAGTTAAATAAATAAATAAATAAAGTACATAACCAGGAAATTTGTTAGTTTCCAATGAGAAATATTGTCAATCTAGCTAAATGGACCATAATTTTTAGTTTGGCCTGACCAGCACATTCTTTTCTGGTAGGCAAATCTACTGGAAAAATCAAACCATCAGAATATTCTCTAGTGACCATGCAATCAGAATAGACATTAGTTAGGTAATTCCAGTGTACCTTATGTGTCTTCTCCACAATGGATGTCCACCTTTTGGGTTATCCAAAAACTAGAGGTGGCCTCTCACCTTCTCCCCAGTGTGATGTTGTTTCTTACTGCTGATAGTAGACCTTGGGATTCTGCTTGTTTCTGCTTCTGTGGCTGAATTGTTCTTCCTTTAAATTTGCTTTGCCTTCAGTTGGAGTTCCTGAACTATCTAGTGGAAAGTAAACTATAAATTTTGAAGCAGGAGAAGCTTCCAAGGAGAAAAAGTGACATGCGGTTTTCCTGCATGGTGTGGAAATTAGGTGGGCCTTTTACACTTGCAAACAAATAGCTTTCCATTATTCTTGAGGAGAGTCCTGAATGTAGAGAAGTAGTCCCCCAGCACAGAGGCCTGACATTGGGCGTAAGTGTTTTCCTCAGTATTATAAATTTGATGTCTACCAAGGCTGCCTCCACAGAGCTGAAGACACTTTCTCTTAAACCTGACAGTTGCTGTTTTATTCCTCAAAGCTGTGTTTATAATCTCTATTCAAGGTGGTTCAGTCTCCAGGAGTGTAAGAGATGAAATTGTATTATATGTGCACTTAGAACTTTTCCTTGCCTCATCCTGAAGGTAAGACTAAGGAAAACTGTATTGAATTTGCTACAGTGGCATCAGGATTATAACGTAACCCTTTCCTTTACAGTGTTATTTGAGATGGAATCGGACAAACCATGTGACTGTTTTAAGTAGTTGGTTGAGCCGGATCCCATTAGCGGAAAGGATGTTGGTTTTCCTCTGATAAGAATGGAATTCTCCCTCACATGTTCTCCCTCACATGTGTGTGTTGACTCATGCATGCCATGTGGAAATCTGATGGTTGCTATGCAGGGACTTGGAAATGTAGTTGGGCTATGGGTTCGAAGAGCAGCTACGTATAATAGCAGCTGTTTGTCAATGATATATAAGTCAGTGGCCCACAGTCCTATTGAGGTCCACAGAGATGTTGCGTTTGGCCATGGCAGTGTCATATAAAAAATAAAACAATCAAGTGCCACTGTTGAGAAGAAAAGTTTTACTTAAAAATATTAATTTCAGGGGTGCCTGGGTGGCTCAGTCGGTTAAGTGTCTGACTTCAGCTTGGGGTCATGATCTCACAGTTCATGGGTTCGAGCCCCGTGTCGGGCTCTGTGCTGACAGCTCAGAGCCTGGAGCCTGTTTAGGATTCGGTGTCTCCCTCTCTCTCTGCCCCTCCGCACCCCACCCCATTCACACCCTGTCTCTCTCTCCTTCAAAAATAAATTAACATTAAAAAAAATTTTAATTATTAGTTTTCTTGCAAAATCAGGTCTGGCAAAACTAGGTCTTTGTTACAGCAGCTTCTCTTCTTCGAGGGAGCCTCTCACCAGCACTCTCACATTGTCTATTATTTGTTGACATTTAAGTCAATTGTCATGGCCACTTTTGCTATCTTGTTTATTTTCTTTTTTTTTAATGTTTAATTTTGAGAGACAGAGGAAGACAGAGTGTGAGCAGGGGAGGGGCAGAGAGAAAGGGAGACACAGAATTTGAAGCAGTTTCCAGGCTCTGAAGTGTCAGCACAGAGCCCAGCGTGTGCTCGAACTCACCAGCTGTGAGATCCTGACCTGAGCCAAAGTCAGACACTTAACCGACTGAGCCACCCAGGCGCCCTTGTCATGGCCACTTTTCTTATAGCATACAGTCTTCACACTCCTCCGTTACTAGCTAGACTTCTGTCAACATTCAAGTTGCAATTCCTCTGCCTCCCAAGCCTTGCCAAGCCCCAGCAGGGGTTCAAGCATCTTATGGAGAATTACGGGAACAGTGTCACCACTCAGCAGCTGGGCAAGCAATGTCAGTGGTAGTTAGAGGCAGAGTGGCAGTCTGATAAAAATCAGGAGCAGAAAGGTAGCAAACGTCCTGTGAGCCAGCAGGATGGGAAGGCTGGGGGTAGGAACCTGACCTTAGCAGAGCTCCTAGCCACATGGAAGGCAGTACCCTGGAAACTCTCCAAACAGTGTGGTAGACAAACAGGTGCCAGTACCTGATAATCAGATAGACAGAGTTTTTAGCCATGTTCATCTGGACACAGAAATGTAACCTCAGTTTGTAGTGATGAGCTCATGAAGCTGGAGACGTGTGTTGCACAAGTTCTGGAGGGTTCATCTCCCGGTCACCTCTTCACTTTCTCATTTGTTTACCGCTCAGTCTGATCTGCATGTGAAGGCATGCTTTGGCTTTAAATAGAGCAGAAATTAAGCAGTTTTTCTTTGGAAACAGGAAATGGAGTGGGGAGGGGGGTGACATTTTTTTTAATGGCTATGGAGTAGCACTCTTTTAAATGTGGGTCACACCTTGAGAGCACATCTTAAACCTTTTACTTTCCTCTGTTTTCACAAATATTTAATCCATGTGAATATTTTCAGCATATAGATAATAGAATTGTATATAATTCTGTATTTGAAAGAATTAACAATGCACAATTTGTGCTGTTGTATTTGCATTTAGAAGGATCCACTGTGCTGCAGTTGAAGACTGAGAACTTAGACAGAAGTTGAACTACCTGAGCTCAGATGTAATGGGGAACTGGGGTGGGCATCTTTTTTTTTGGAAAGAACCTTGTAAAGACAAGAGTTGGATCTCCCACTGAGCATCATTATACAAGGAATAAGATTTTAAGTTTATTTATTTATTTTGAGAGAGAGAGAGGGAGAGAGCGCACGCAATGGAAGAGCAAAGAGAGAAGGAGAGACAGAGAATCCCAAGCAGGCTCCATGCTGTCAGTGCAAAGCCCAACGTGGGGCTTGAACTCACAATCCTCAAGATCATGACCTGAGCCGAAACCAAGAGTCAAACACTTAACAGACTGAGCCACCAAGGCGTCCCCCAAGGAATAACTTTTTAATTCACTTTGTAATTGTGAGAAGTAATTAGGTACAATGTCCGCTAATTATAAATTTTATATAATCTATATGTTTTAAATGAAAGAGAAACATGTGAAGCAAATGTAGAGAAATAAGAGTTTTTTGTTTTGGTTTGGTTTGAGACAGAAGAGGTTTTAGAAGTATGAACTGAGACAGGAAATAGCTGGATAATAGGGAGTGTCCAGATGCAACTTTGCAAAATATTGCCAAATTGCTTCCCAATGTCGTTTACCAATTTATACTCCCAGGAACAGTATGTGAGAGTTCTTGTGTCCATCTATGGTTATTTCTGTCATTATATCTTAAATACCTAAGACAATGCTCAACACATAGTAGGAATATAAATATTTGAAGGGCACCTGGGTGGCTCAGTCAGTTAAGCATCTGACTTCAGCTCGGGTCATGATCTCAGTTGTGAATCTAAGCCCACATTAGGCTCTGGGCTGACAGCTCAGAGCCTGGAGCCTGCTTCAAATTCTGTCTCCCTTTCTCTCTGTCCCTCCCCTGCTCTCTCTCTCTCTCTCTCTCTCTCTCCCTCTCTTTCAAACCAAAAACAAAAATGAAAGAAAGAAAGAAAGAAAGAAAGAAAGAAGAAAGAAAGAAGAAAAAAAACTTTAAATGATATTTGATGGGGTGCCTGGGTAGTTCAGTTGGCTAAAAATACAACTCTTGGGGCACCTGGGTGGCTCAGTTGGTTAAGCGTCCAACTTCAGCTTAGGTCATGATCTCGTAGTTTGTGAGTTCGGGCCCCATGTCAGGCTCTGTGCTGACAGCTAAGAGCCTGGAGCCTGTTTAGGATTCTGTGTCTCCCTCTCTCTCTGCCCTTCCCCTGCTCGTGCTCTCTCTCTCTGTCTCAAAACTAAATAAACATTAAAAAAAATTTTTTTGAATAAATAAATAAGTAAATAAAAATCCAACTCTTGGTTTCATCTCAGGTCATGATCTCACAGTTTGTGTGTTCGAGACCCACTTCTGGCTCTGCCATGGCAGCACGGAGACTGCTTGGGAGTCTCTCTCCCTCTCTCTCTGCCCCTTCCCCACTTGTGCATGCTCTCTCTCTCTCAAAATAAATAAATGAACATTTAAAAACATTATAAATAAATAAATAAGTAAATAAATAAAGTTTGATGAATGAACAGATGAATGAGAACCAGGATATTTTTTTAACCATGGGGACAGTTCAAAATACAGGTCTAGCACCAGCTCTGCCTAAAGGCATGTAAGGGCAGATTTAGCATTAGTGGGGTCTGCTCAGAGAAGCAAAGTAGAACACTCTAGATGGGAAGAATGATGACAAGAAGCAGTCAAATCCCAGGTGAGAAAAATGTGACAGAAGATGGACAGGACGAGATAGCAGGAAGGTAGTCTGTCAGTAGGCAATACACAGAAATCCAGGGGCACTGACTATCTCAGTGAATTCTCAGCTAGTGGGAACTCTAACTCTGAAGGTGAGCACCCAGTTTCTGGAAAGGAGTGTCAGAGAAACTATTGGCTTTATGGGGAGAAAGGCATTGGAAGTACAAAAGACTCTACGGAGGATGGGCACTGAGTGAAAACCAGAGAAAACCCCATAGCTAGAAATCAGAGTAGGTCTGTCAGACGGTACCTATGTCTTTAATCTCAGTCCTAGACCCCCAGTGTTTGTAGATATCAATGTATTGCTGGCTGTATTTCAAGGTCCAAAGTGTCAGTTTTCAAACAGATTTCCTCCTTTTCTTAATTCCTTTTACCCTGCCTCTCTCCTCCCTGCTGGCCATCACCTGTGTTTTGTTCCCAGCTAGTCAGTCTTACAGGCTCTATGACTCAGTCGTTTATTCCCAGGTGCCATCCTATCCTTTAATACTGAATCATGACTTACTGACTTTAGTTCAGTCCATGAATGGGATAATTTCAAATTAATCTACTAGTATTAAACAGCTCAAGGTATGTGCAGTGAAGAAAAGATACCTAATAGATGCATAAATATCAATTAATTAAGGGAAAACTCTTCTTATCTCCGAAAACACTGCTGATCAATCTGAGAGACTTGAACTTCAGCTATAGTCAGAGGTAAGTATTTCATTAGTCAAGTGGTGGACTGGAAACTCTGAACTCTTTCATGAATCTCTCTAAATCAAATAGTTCCTTGGAATAGTGACAAATAAAATATTCTCTCCTTTCACTCTTTTCCCAGTATTCGTAGGGAATATCTGAAATATTGGATCAGCATATTGTACCACAATACAATGTAACAAATCCCAAGTTTAAGTGCATGGAATGCATAATTAAACTGAGGATTTCTGATCAGCTTTATTCCACAAAATCTGAGCCCATGCCTAATACCATGACAGTAGGTACTGTTGTGAATTCAGGCCTCACCGTCTCTCTCCTGAATCCATCGATCTGTGACCTAGGTCTTGCCATAAGGTCAACAGTAGTCTCTGTTTCCCAACCTTTGCATTGTGAGAACTCACTGAGATTATCCGTGTAAAGGAAATCACAGAATCTGGCACTTGGTAAACTATTGGTTCATTCATTTATTCATGCAACAAATATTTATTCCTAGAGCTACTTCCTAATGTGCAAAACTAACACTATGGTCTTATACCTTAATCTAATCTAGAATATGTGATATACATTCCCATGCAAGCGTGTACATATACTGATCTGCTTATCTATCTTTCTTTCTATCAAGGTGAAGAGAGAGAGCGAGCATATATGTTCATTTTAGGATTAGAATATTTGTAACTGCATACTCTTGCTCCTTGGTTATCTTAGAAATTACCGCAAGAAGGAGAAAGAAGAAATATGGGAGGAGGAAGTGAGATGGAGAAGGAGGAAGAGGATAGTGAGAAAACATGAATCCAATGATATTTTGAAATGATTCCTGTTTTTATTTTCTATACAGCCTGTGTTTGTTTGCTTTAACTAATTGATATACATTCTAATTTTCTTGGTTTTTCTTTTCCATCTTCTCAGATTTTTTCAGTGTATAACTTTAGAGAGTATGCAAAAAAAAAAAAACAAATAGAAAAGCTGAAGAAAGAGGAAACAAGATAACCTTAAAGTTATCGGTTATCACCATAGCCCATGAGGGCCCTTTTGTAGACTTGGTGCACAACTTAAAAGGGCCACCCTCTTTGGTAAACTACGGCAAACCGACCTTGGCAGCTGAAGTGTGGGTTGCTGCTTTAGGCACAGAGATCATGAAGGAAAAATAATGGGTAAAATTAAATGAGACCAGTGATAACCAAGAAATAGGAGAGCAAGAAAATGATTCCGGGATCATTTCAATCTACTTAAAAAGGAGTAGGATGACATTGTAATCATGGAAAGATGTCCTTTCCTCTCAAATCAACCACAGTTAGAGGCCAGGCAAGTAGTTAATAAGTCTTGCTTAAAGAAAGGAAAAAGCAAACCAAGGCTGTCTTACCTGAAAACTCTCTCTCACCTGTTCTCTTGCTACTTAGATATTAAATTTATAGTATTACCTGGATTTTAAAATACTATAAGATATGCTCTTTATTGTCACAGGAAAGGCACACACATTAATAATTTATGCCTATCCTCTCCTTTTTTGAAAAGGCAGTATAACAATTTTTTTAATGGATTAATTGGCAAATGGTCTTGACACATCCATTTGTGCACATACAAACTCTAATTAGGCATGACAAATGTTAAATGATATGTAGAAACTAACTGGCAAAAATTCCAACATGTGGCATATGCCCTTATAGAAAATTTGCCTAGTGTGGCACATGTGCAATTGGAGACTTTGCTTTAGGAAAACTATGGTAGACACATCTATTTTGCTATTCCTCCTGAAAAGCAAATTGAAAATATTCACTTACATCACCCAACAGAGGCTTGCATACATCAAGGCAGTCAAAGTGAATTATGCATTAGAAATATTTGCCAAAAGAATAAACTATTTTTATTTTTTTAAGAGTAGTTATTTTGAGAGAAAGAGAGAGACAGTAGGGAATGGGTAGACAAAAAGGGTGACAGAGAATCCCAAGCAGGCTCCATGCTGTCAGCAGAGAGCCCAATGCAGGTCTTGAACTCTTGAACTGTGAGATCATGAACTGAGCCAAAATAGGATGCTCAAATGACTGAGCCACCCAGGTGCCCCAGTCATTCATTTTTCTTAGGTCAGCCTATGATCTTAAGCTTTTCCTATAACGTTGCAGAAGGATAAATATTCCAAGGCAAAAGGGAGTATCTACGTTCTATGATGCCTGTATATAGTCTTCCTAGAAGATAAAGCTAAGATATTGGGGGATCTTTCTACTAAGATTAAGGCAAATAGTTAAAGTAAGGAAGAAAAATAATCAGTAAGGTTTGTAACATCTTTCTTTCTTTCTTTCTTTCTGCCTCCTGGTCTCAAAATTAATGAAAGGTTTTCCTTTGATTACACTCCTCAGTTCAATATTTATTGTTTGTATCTATTGTTTTACTGATGAAAAATTACATGTGTAAGACTCTATGCTCAAAGATACCCTAGAAAATGCAAAGATGAAAAGTAAACAGCCTTTCCCCATAGACTAGCTCTTGAAAGTTGGAGTTTGTGTAAATTTTGCAAACCAGAGTGGCAGACTTTCCTATATTAACATCCCTCTTTTGGGGGAAAAAAAAGCCTTAACGTACACCATTTGAGTACTACAAGTAAGGCATGATCCTCCACTTAAGCAAGATTGTATGTTCGATGGAGACAATGAAAACTGCTTAATCCAGACCATGACTTGGACAGTTTAGAAGTCAGTTATTTAAGAATCTGGGGCAATTAGAAGAAGAAAAATAGAATTGACTGATTCCTATAGAAAAGTTGATATCTTGCTATGCTTGCTTTTCTTAGAAGGAAGTACATTTCCTCTACTTCTGTAAATGTCATTAAGGAAAAAAGGGTTAGCAAAGAAGTTCCCCAAACTTCAGAGCTCATACACAGCCAACCTTGAGTTTTCCATTTCTGATATTGAGATCCTTATCCTGAAAACCACATATATGTTGATAGGTTTTTGGTTGAATCATAGAAGATTAAGAAATCCTTTCTCCTATTTTTAAAATCCCTTGATTCTAGGATTATTGTCTTTCCAACCTCTCCCTTCTTTTCTATGTGATGTCAAGGCCAAATGCTTTCCACCTGGAGGCCCTTTGGAACATCCTCATAATTCCAGGGAGAGGTTCCTGTTTATCCACATCTCAGTACAACAAGGAAGTAGACGGAGCCAGTGACGACCCAACCCTATTGCAGTTCAAAAGTAGAAAGATAGGTTAAGAGGGAAGACAGAGTTCTGCAGCAGATGCACTTTGCTAGGAGGCAGGGTGTGGAGCATGCAGAAAGTGCCTATTTGTGCACATAAACAAAGCCCAAAAATGTTCGCTTATCAGCTCAGTAGCCTCTGAAGTCAACATCTGCCATGAGTCTATGTTTACGGCCACAGTAATTGCCCCATGTCAAAAAGATTATTTCACTGTCACAATTCATTAAGGGCAAGCCTTGTTAATAGAAAATTTAGGCTTGGACTTTTTTTTTCAGCTTTACTGAGGTATAAAATTCATCTTGCATAACTGAAAAGTAGGGAATGCTTCACAAATCTGTGTGTCATCCTTAGAAAGGGTCACGCTAATCTCTGCATGGTTCCTATTCTAGTATATAATCTACCAAAACAAGCACTAGGTATGTTTGGATTTTTATTTGGGGTGTTTGTATTTTTTCAATTATTATTTTGACATTCTCTGGATCTGAAAAATCATAAAATCCCAAATTAATAACCGAATATGCTCTTTGAGAAAAATAGAATTTCACATCATTGTAATTATTCCTCTATACTGAACAGAGTTGATTTTTTTCTTAAAACAGTGCATGCTGATTTAATTATTGCATCGTTATTTTTTAAATTTCTGGCAATACTAGTTCTCTGTTCTGGTACTCTTCTTCAAATATTTCTCAACAATTATCATCTATATATTCTTCCAGATAAAACTCTGAATCATTTCATCAAGCTCCTCACCTTACTAAAACACCTCTAATTTATTTCTTTCACCAAAATATTTTCCAGATAGTCTTGAGTTAAATATAAATATGCAAACCAGCACCAGAAACAAGTGGAAGGAAATATAATTGATTATCTCTCACCTCTAGGCAGAGAAGAACTTTCTAGGCATAAAAAACAAACGAAGAAACACAAGATGAAAAGATTGACAGGATAGATCTCACTGCTCTTGGCCTTCTCTGCTTTTCTTGAATTAGTTTTACTAGCTGGGTCATCTTGGGCAAGATACTTATCCTTTTCTGTTCCTTTGTGTCCTTATCTATGTAGTTGAGAAACAAACTCAACCATGGTGAGTTTATGGAACACCAACTGTAGGGAATATCAGGAAGGCATTTAAAAACATACTGAGAAAGCATAGGGATGAAAAATCACTTATGTAATCTTCAAAAGTAGTGTGGTATAATCATAAGAATAGATTTTGGTGCTGGACAAACCTGGCTTGTAAGTCTGCCTTTGCCACTTTAGAAGATCTGTGCCTTACATATGATGATAGCAGTGTAAAGAGTTGTTTTGAGAGTTAAAAATAGTAGAGGCTAGAGTACCAAAATTATAATCTCATTGTCCAAAATAGTAAACCAATCATTCAAATTCTAATGCAATCCAAAGACCACCATTCATGCCCCAATCTCAATCAGTTCCTCCCAGACCAATCATCTGTCTTTGTTTAATTTTTCCTCATAACTAGGTTACTAGCACCACAATCTAGTCCTAAAAACATGTAAACCAGATAAGAAAGCAACTTACAAAAAGGAGAATATATGGCCAAGTGCTAATGCCTTTAATTAAAAACAAACAACAACAACAAAAAACAACCAAAAAAAAAAAAAACCACCTCCTAAAAATCAATACAAAACATTACAAACATTACAAAACAATACAAACATTATCATGTTTGGGTTGTCTGGCTGGCTCAGTCAGTGGAGCATGCAACTCTTGATCTTGGGGCTATTCAAACCACACACCAGGTATAGAGATTACTTAAAAATAGCATCTTTAGGGGTTCCTGGTAGTTCAGTCAGTTAAGTATCTGACTCTTGATCTCAACTTACGTCTTGATCTCAGGGTCATGAGATGCACTGGGAATGAAGCCTACTTAAAAAAGAAAAAATCTTTAAATCTATATCTATATCTATCTATAGAGAGAGAGAGAGAACAGGGACAACATGAGCAGAGGAGGGACAGAGAGAGAGAGAGAGGGAAAAAGGGAATCTCAAGCAGGCTCCATGCCGTCAGCACAGAGCTGGATGCGGGGCTCAAACCCACGAAACCATGATGAGATCATGACCTGAGCCAAAACGAAGAATTACGGACACTTAAACATTGAGCCACCCAGGCACCCTGAAAGAAAAAAAATCTTAAATAAAAAAAAAAAAAAAAAGATGAGCCTGTTCAATAGGAAAAAAATAAGTAAATAACTAGCAATTCATATAAGAAGATATACAAAGGATGGAGAGACATGTTAGTTTCATTTGATATTTTAAAATGCAAATTGAAATAGAATATACTATTGTTCACCAATCAGCATTAGGTAGTAAAAAAAATGATAATACTCAGTGTTGCACACAGTAAGGGTATATTAGTGACTATTGCTGAGTTTAAAAACTGGTACAACTAAAAAATAAATAAATAAAAAATAAATAAAAACTGGTACAAATTTTGGAAGACAATTTGATGATATATTCAAATATCTATATTAAAAGCTTAAATTGTCTGGGTGCCTCTCTCTCAATAAATAAATAGACATAAAAAATTAAATAAAATAAATAAAAGCTTAAATTGTCTTTAGCTATACCACTTAAAAGAATTTGACCTAAAAATATCAGAGACAAATATAAATACTTATGTACATAAATATTCATTACAGCAGTATTTTATAATAAAATGCAAAAATAACCTAAATTTCTGCCACTTGGAGAATAGTTAAATGTTATTTCCATCTGTTTGACTATCATACCACCACTAAAAATCATGACCTTGAGGGCCATTTAAAGAATGAAGAAATACTTGTAACTAAGCCTTAAATGGGATATAAAGTTTATAAACTATATTTCTTATACTATTCCAATCCTGAAAACAAACCACTTGACTACATAGACACACACACACATGCACAGAAAAACAACAACAAAAACACAATAATGTAACAGTGGATATCTTTACATGAAGTTTAGATTTTTTTTCACTTCTCTTTGCTTATTGTCTGAAGTTTCATCAATGAAAATTTATTTACTATTTGTAGGTTAGGAACAAATACAAAGTTTCTTTTTCCTTCAAGAAAATGATTATTTCATATAAAGTGATTTCTCTCTCCTATTTTAATTTAGTTTTCCAAATGTTTACAGTTATATATAAATTAAAAAAGGGATAATTATTTTATGTCTAAAAAGACATAAAGTGCCGATGTGTATATAAAGATGAAATTTAGGACGCAAGCACGATAAAAAGACTTCATTATGAATCAACAAATGCAAAAATAGTATATCAACAGTACAGAAGGATGATCTGGTCCTGGATGGGTAAGCTTTTGGTTAGATGCAGGCAAATTTACCACTCCTACTGAAGTGAACTGAGATACCAACTCCTCTCCCCAACCTGTCCAGGAAGACAGACAGATAAAAAGGGTTTGGAATGGAAAGAGCAAGTCCAATTGATTCACAATAGCAAGTACTGTTCAATGAACTGTCTGATCACTTGCATAATGCTAATTTGAGTTAGAAATTGAGGTAAAGGGTCTAGGAATAACTTCAGGAAATGTGCAGGCCCTACACAGCCAGAATGTGCAAGCCCTTCACTTCCTAGACCAAACAGTAAAATCAACATTTCTGTGGTTTTTCTTAATTCTAGTGGTCTATGATGTTATATGTTGTTTCATAATAAATGAATTTACATATATGCAGGAAATTCCAATCTTTGAATTTCATTCTGAAAAAAAATTTGACCAAAGTGAAATTAATGGGAAAAAAAAAATTGTCGATGACTAGCTTTCATAGAAAGACATAGCAAAACAGCTACCACATTGTAATGGTAGCTGTAGTTCTTAAAAGAAAAATTTCTTAATGTTACCCCAAAATACTGCATGATGTTCTTTACGAGGGAAGATCCCAAAGCAGGCAAGCAGCATGCAGGTAAGGCAACAACACTTACAAATCCCTTTATTTTAGTTCTCAAGTGCTGAGCCAAAAGCATCACGATAAAATCTTCAAATTTGGCCTCTTGGTCCCAGCATGACAGCATTCAAACATTTTAACCATGTTTACATTAATAACTGTGGTCACCTGCATAATTTCTCTAGGAGCTTGCCTACTAATCTTAACCATTCTCTGAAGCAGTTGTGAAACTGTTGATGTGTGTAGTTATTTTTTTAAAGCCCAAGACGGTAATTATAATATAAGGGTGGGTGGATGCATATAATTTGAGATTTTAACTCAAGATTCTTATCTAGAAATTCCCTGACAAGGAAACTTTGTCAGAGAGAAAAACGCTTTTACATATACAGGAGAGATTCCAATGCCTAGAGAAGGGAGGGTGTAGTCACCTCAAAAAGAAATGGGGGTGGTGCTTTGGTTGCAAAGCCCTGGGGCAAATGCTGAAAACGGGTGTTTCTCTTTGGCTTTCCTCCCTTTGTTTTTAGCCTTCGAAATGCTGCACAGACTCATTCACAGTAATGCCTGAAAATTTGAAAGTTCCTGGGAATGGAATTAAAAACTTAACAGCTCATCATTTTCAGAGAGCAAAACATCTCATTTATATAGAGAAGAGGCAGTCATTTTTCAGTGGATTGGCAAATGCTTTTATTTATTTATTTTTTTTAATGTTTATTTATTTTTGAAGGAGAGAGAGAGACAGAGCATGAGCAGGGGAGGGGCAGAGAGAGAGAGAGACACAGAATCTGAAATGGATTCCAGGCTCTAAGATGTCAGCACAGAGCCCAATGAGGGGCTCAAACCCACAAACCGCAACATCATGACCTGAGCTGAAGTCAGATGCTTAACCGACTGAGCCACCCAGGTGCCCCGTAAATGCTTTTATTATTACTTGGAAAAGACTTCTTGGGGCACCTGGGTGGCTCAGTCCATTAAGTATCCAACTTCGCTCAACTCTGGTTATGATCTCACAATTAGTGAGTTCGAGCCCTGTGTTGGGCTCTGTGCTGACAGCTTGGAGCCTGGAGCCTGGGGCCTGCTTCAGATTCTTTCCCTCTCTCTCTGCCCCTCCCCAGCTCGTGCTCTGTCTCTATCAAAATAAATAAACGTTAAAAAAAATTTTTTTTTTAAAAAGAAAAGACTTCCTTGGTATTGTTTGGTCTTTTCTACTCTCTTAGCTAAAATAGTCTATTGAAAGTATGATGTGATTTAGACATCTTTTCACCTGCCATTGGAGCTAATATCATTGACTCATTTCTAAGAAAACGCCATGAAACCCTCAGGAGAGGAGTCACCAGTTACTATGAAGTTGAGCAAGTTTTTAAGGAGTAACATGGAGAGAAAATTTCTAAAGTGTGAGTCAATCCTCTTCCTTGCTCTGAATAAGGATTTAAACCGCGTAACTATTATAAGTGTGGTCTAACAAAAGGGAGAGTAAAACAAAAAACAAAAAACAAAAAACAAAAAACCTGGCTTTATAGACCAAGTAGTAAGCGGTAAGCTGGGTATAATCAAGCTTCTTCTAGTCAGATGTAACTATATAAGACCTTAACTGGTATAAAACTCATTTGGAATGGAGTCATCCTTTGAATGATGAGTTCATGCTAAAGGATTCACCCCAACTGGGATCTATCCTGACTTCACCCTCTAAAAACTGATAGTCTATAAAGACCCTCAAATATGATTTAATACCAGTCTCTCCCCCTTGGTATGCAAAACCCAGCTCTTTGAATGTTCTTCTCCACCCTGTAAACTAAATTACTTTTCCTTCTCCTTGCTCACAGAGTACATCATAGATTCTTCTATTACAATCATAGTTAATATGTACAATGATTACTATGTGCTGAGCATTATTCCAGATTCTTTAGATATATTAATTAATTTAAACTTCAAAGTAACTTTATGAGGAAGGTTCTAATGTTACTTCCATTGATGACACAAATGTTAAGTAACACTTCAAGTGTCATTCACCTAGTAAATTAATTAGCTGGTTTTGAACCCAGGGAATCCCACTTAAAAATCCAAGCTCTTAACCATTGTGCTATTTCACTGGGTAATAACAGTATCTTTACATGCCTAGATCATTGTGATGTTGTGATTTATAATAAGAAGTATATGTTTGGTCTTTCTGTTCCTGGGACAGAACCCCTAAACCTCCTGGAATTTCCTAAGTGAAGAAAGCCACAAAGGTGTTTTCTATTATGTTTATGAAGTGACTATTGGAAAGCTCCTAGGTCACCTAAGGGTGGGGCTGGTTGTCAGGGGAACCAACCAAGTGATTAGAGGTTTGGACCCTTTAGTCCTTGCTCCTGACCTTCAGGGGAGATGGGCTGAAGATTGAATCCAATCTCCGATGGCTAGTGTTTTAATCAGTTATGCTAAATAATGAAGCCTCTGTCAAAATCCAAAAGAACAGAGTTCAGAGAGCTTCCCAGTTGCTGAACCAGTAAAGGTGACTGACTGGCCTCAAACTCCACAGGGACAAAGCTACTTTGTTGAGGTCCTCACCCTATGTATTTCTTCTGTCTGTTAACTTGTATATTTTAATATACTTTGTAATAAAGTACTAATCTAATGAGTAAATTGGTTTTCTGAATTCTGTGAGCAGCTCTAGCAACTTAATCAAACCCAAGGGGAGGGTCATAGGAACCTCTGATTTACAGCCAGTCAGTCAGGTTAACAACCTGGACTTGCCATTGGCATCTCAAGTGAAAGTCAGTCTTGTGGGACTGAACCTTTAGCCTGTGGAAGCTGTTGCTATATGTGGGTAGATGGTGTCAGAATTAAGTTGCATTGTGGGACACCCAGCTGGTGTCAGAGAATTGCTTGGTGGGTTTTTTTGGAAAAAACCTACCTAACAGAATTGAGTGCTGTGTAATAATCCTCCTTAAGAACTGACTGTTTACTCCTTGAATAAGTTGTTAAGTTATTCATCTTTATATCCCCGCTGCTGAGTACACAGTGTAGGAGCTTAATAGTTTTTGTTGAAATGAATTACAAATTTGAAGAAGGAATCTTTATTCTTTTAACACTCACAGTATACAAAGTACTTTGAATTCTCTGAACCCTAAAAATGATAATAAGCATAGATAAAGGAATGAATTTATCTACTTATGAATAGGATAAATAGTGAAGGGAAGGGTAGCAAATGCTACAATATATAAATGGAATTTATTTCTAAAGATGGGAACTATTAACAATTAAAAAGTCAGCAAATCTGAGTCCCCTTAAAAAATGTAATTCTTTCTCCTTAATAATTCACTTCTTTTCAAACCAGATTTCCATCATCTTACTCACCGACTAAACTTTTTCCATGGGAATTCTTAAACATTCATGTCTTAGATGAACAATTGTGAGCTTTTTTTAAATTTTCTATTAAATATAATTTATTGTTAAATTGGTTTCCATACAATACCCAGTACTCACCCCAACAAGTGCCCTCCTCGATGCCCATCACCCACTTTCCCCTCTCCCCTACCCCCCATCAACCCTCAGTTTGTTCTCAGTATTTAAGAATCTCTTATGGTTTCAAATGTGAACTTTTTATCCTCCTTGGCACAGAGGCTATCCGCTGAGTAGGACAACAACACATAATTCCCATTCATTGGGCTCTCCAAAACTTTCCCCTTCTCCATAAAATTTTTTCAGTTACATACATGACTCCCTAACTCCTCCTCTCAGCCCATTCCCAGGCTTGGGAATCACTATCTGATATCAGTTCTTATTTTCCCCTTGTAGGTTTCTGTTTTTTATTGTTTCAAAGAGGTAACAATTCATTTCCATTTATCACTTTCTTCGCCAGTGATCCTATTTATGCTTAGAATATGCTCTGCTTTATTCCAAGGAACTCAAGAATTCCCTCTTCCATGTTTCTTTCTTTTCCAACATGCCAACAGACAAAATTCAGACTGTATAATAGTTATTTATTAAGTATATATATACAGATTTATTTAATGAGCTTCCATAATTTCTTCTGTATCATATCTTTGAATGTGACCGTCCCTTGATTCACCATCATAAAATGTTAGTGATTTGACAAATTCACAGTCCATAGTTGGTATGGCAGCTCTCTTGAGCAGCTCTCTTACAAATGTTGACTCAGGAAGTTCCACTCTCTCAGATTCTTTGCTTACAGTGATGGGACAATGGAGAGAATGTATGAAAGATAGTGAAGGATCTTTAAGAAGCCAGGTCTGGGAAGTGACACAAATGGCTTCTGTCCATGTCCTATTTATCACCTCATATTGGTGCAATCTAGCTGATCTAACTTCAGGAGACACTATGAACTGTAGCATTTCCATGTGCCCAAAAGAAGGAAATAAGGTTAATGAGCATCCAGCCCAGTCCGCCTTTCTGGCCACTCATTATCCTTTCATTCATCTTCCCATGCATGAAACACATTCACCTCCATCACTAACCCAAAACTTTTAATCACTAACTGCATCAACTTGAAATCCAGCCTCTCAGGTTGCCATGTAGTCCTTCCCGTCTGATCAAGACGTGATGTCCCAGGCTCTGGAGACCTATTGAGCTAAAAAGACTAGGAAGTGACCCTCACCTAAACACATATCTAATTACAGTGGTGGAGTAGGGATAAGATAACCACAATCAATACTTCCATTTAGGAGACTAAGAAACACAGCAGTTGCTGGTTTGAACCAATTTTGAAATCCCACTGGGCAGACACTGCCCTGGGGAGAGGGAAAATCTTGATTAGGCTCAATTATGTTTTCTGGGGAGAACTCCACTATCCAATGTTCTCAACCTCTGGAAGCCTCCTCCTTATCCATTACTTTCCTTGACTACATTGGGCTTGGGTATTGAGCAGCAAACCCTGTTTAGGGAATGTACAGATTTAAAAGCCTGCCTACTGCTGCAAATTTGGGGATCTGCAAGTTGTTTTAAATCCTAATATCAGAAATGTTTTTTATTGTACTTTTTTAGTTTCATTGGCAAATAATTTCTTCAAAAATTTAATACTTTTGGGGGCTTCTGGATAGCTCAGTTGGTTAATTAAGCATCTGACTTCAGCTCAGGTCATGATCTCATGATTGGTGAGTTCAAGCCCCACATCAGGCTCTGTGCTGACAGCACATTCTGTGTCCCCCTCTCTCTCTGCCCCTCCCTGGCTTGAGCTCTGTCTACCTGTCTCAAAAATAAATAAATCTTGAAAAAAATTTTAATACTTTTCAATCTCTTTCCAATCAATTCCATGTGCCGGTAGCCACACCAATAGTTTTTTCTAGACATGATTTTGCAGTCTGACTTGTGTTGTTGCTTCACCCTATGATTTCCTTTTTACTTAATGGCAGCCACCTTGAATCTATCTTGAGCAAATTAAGGACATACTCATAATCTGATCTTTTCCATGAGTCCCTTTATCCAACCATCAAGTTGTACTTAACTTTTTTCATTCACAACTTTTAGTAAGGCTAGCTCTGATTGTTTAGGGTTTAGACATTAGGACTTTCAAGCTTTTAAGGCCCTGAATTTCTATTCTCTCTTTCTCTTTCTTTCTTATCATTTCTACTTATCAGTTAGCCAATTTTCTCCTGGGATCATCTCTTTTTTTAACTATACTTTGCCAAATGAGCCAATAGTCTCCCAAAACACTGCCAACATTTGGTTTTCCAAATTCTTCCTGTAGAGTTTCCAAGCCCAATTGGCACATGGTCTGTCTTGTAAGGAAAAGCAGGTAACAAATGTACTGAAAATTTTGCCACCATATAACGTAGCTACCCAGTAACTATTTCTTCACTATCCAGAGCCAATAGCTGAATCAGTGTCACATATTTTAGGGTTCTGTTATGGCAGTACCTCACTTATGTTACCAATTACTGTGTTAAAAGGAGTTAACTAGGGGTGCCTCGGTGGCTCAGTTGGCTAAGCATCTGACTTCAGCTCAGGTCATGATCTCACAGTTCACAAGTTCGAGCCCCACATCAGGCTCTGTGCTGACAGTTCAAAGCCTGGAGCCTGCTTCAGATTCTGTGCCTCCCTCACTCTCTGCCCCTCCCCCATGCGAGTGCGCGCTTTCTCTCTCTCTCTCTCCTTCCCCTGCTCATGCTCTCTCTCTCTCCTCTCTCTCTCTTTCGGTTGCTCAAAAATAAATAAATCATTAAGAAAAAATTTTTTTTAAAAAGAGTTAACTTGCCTCTTTGACAATAAACCTTCAAATAAGAGGAGCAGAACACAACAAAAATTGGTCTCCAGTTCATAATGTGCCCCAGGTAGCTCTTTCAGGTAACTCTACTCCAAATAATGACTCAGTTTTGGAATCCTTTCTTGGTTAGGGTCTTCAATCATACTTTAAGCCACTTGAACAGAAAGAGAATGTGAGGTAATAAAAAATACGTATATTGGACTCCACCCCCAGTTCCTGGCAAAGAGCTCCTAAAACCCTTGTAATTTCCTAAGTGATAAGAACACTAGGTGCATCTCTTGTTCTAATATTTATCTTTGACCCTATCCCTGACACAAGACTCCTAAAACTCTCGTAAAGTGATAAGAACACTGGGAGCGTTTTTTGTTCCAGTGAGGCAACCCTGGGTGGGCTTGTAGATGGCTTCTGGATGGTGGTCATGACCAAGCCATGATTAGAAGCTTAGAATTTTCACTGCACACCGCCCCCCCCCCCCCACACACACACCCTCTGCCTTCTTTAGAGAGAGGAGAGGGGCTGGAAATGGAGTTAATAATTGATCATGCTTATATGAGAAAGCCTCCATAAAATCTTTATAGTGTGGGGTTCAGAAAGTTTCCAGGCTGGCAAAAACCACATGGGGTTAGTGATACACCCCAACTCCATGGGGATAGAAGCTCCTGTGCTCAGACATTCTCACACCTCACTCTGTGCATCTCATCTGACAATTTATACACTTTATCACATCCTTTAAGAAACTAGTAAACATAAGGAAGGGTTTCTCTGAGTTTTGTGAATGGTACCAGCAAATTAATCAAACCCAAGGAGAGAGGTATTGGGACCTCTGATCTATGGCTGGTTGGTCAGAATAACAGGTGATAACCCTGGGCTTGCAACCTGTATCTGAAGGTAGAGGAGCAGTCTTGGACTGAGGATTTTGCCTGTGAGATCTGATGCTATCTCCACATACATAGAGTCAGAACTGACAAATTGTAAGACACTCATCTGGTGTCACAGAGAATTTGCCTGATATTGGGAAAACCTCCACATATTTAATGACCAGAAGTGTCAGAAGTAAATTGTTCTGTATGAATAATAAAGGAGACTCATAAAAGAGAAGCATATAATAGGGAAGAAATGGGTTTTTCATTACATAGGGGGAAAAAAAACCTAAGGTTTTCCCTTTAGAGAGTACATACAAGATTGAGGAGACAGTTTCGTGGCCAACACTAGAAGGGGCAAGCATCACCTTCACTCATTGTCCATAAATCGGTCACTTGGCCCCAATTAATGACAAGAGAGGCTGTGAAATGTAAGCTTCCTGTGTGCTTAGTAAAATGAAAAAGTATTGCTTAGCATGTAGCCACACTATGATAAAAAGAAAAAGCCCTGGACTTAGAGCAGTTATATTTGAATCCTGGCTCTTAGTTCTTTCTAAATGTTTTATCTTAGCCAAGTTAATTAATGTCTCTTAATCTTTGTTTCCCAATATGTAAATACTATTCAGGAAACATATCTTTAGGGGTGCCTAGGTGGTTCAGTCAGTTAAATGTCTGACTTCAGCTCAGGTCATGATCTTGAAGTTTGTGGGTTTGAGCCCTGCATTGGGCTCGGTGCTGACAGCTTGGAGCCTGGAGCCTGCTTTGGATTTTCCCTCTCTCTGTCTCTCTCTCTGTCTCTCTCTCTCTGCCCCTCCCCCATTCACACTCTGTCTCTCTCAGTCTCTCAAAAATAAATAAACGTTACGTCCGACTTCAGCCAGGTCACGATCTTGCGGTCCGTGAGTTCGAGCCCCGCGTCAGGCTCTGGGCTGATGGCTCGGAGACTGGAGCCTGTTTCTGATTCTGTGTTTCCCTCTCTCTCTGCCCCTCCCCCGTTCATGCTCTGTCTCTCTCTGTTCCAAAAATAAATAAACGTTGAAAAAATAAATAAATAAATAAATGTTAAAAAAATTTAAAAAAGAAAACCTATCTTTATAAGGTCATAAGGATATGTAATTTGATTCTATATTTTATTGGTCAGGGTTATTAATACCAGTAACAGAAACTGACTCTAATTTTGGCAAAAAGTAATTTATTGAAAGGATTTTATATAGCTAAGAGAATTGCCAGAAAAACTAGAGCACCACAATCTGAAAGGGGGAAAGTACAAAGGATACTAGGCACAAGTAAGACCAGGGACCTATGGGCCATGAGGATCCTATTCCCACCGGTGGTGAACATCGGATGCCACCACCCACACAGCCACCCACCTCTTGGCACTGGATGCCATATGCCACACTGGCTCTACTTCTACCAATGCCATAGAACAGGATGCTGCTGCCAATGTCACAGTAGATTCTTCACCACTCCTGCCCTTTTGTGTCACTAGTTCCTGATGCAAAGTTGAGAGGATACAGCTAATTTGCTGAGCCCACAACATGCTCCTGTGCCATAGCTGAAAAGGAAGGTGGGATATAGAGCACGTGACTTTAGGGCTTCTGTCAAAGATGCATGTGGTGAATAATTCCCCAAGTATAAAAAGGGGATTTGCACTTGGGGCAAAGAGAACAACAAAAGATAAATATTTACTTAAGACACTTATTGAGCTATATCTGACAATTTCTGTGTTCAATGGATAAAAGCCAATGAAATATTTCCTGCCTCTAAAAAGCTGTATACGGAAGTATTTTATGAATTTGAATCTCAGAAACTGAAGATCCTGATGTTATTGTAATAATTTTAATATCAAGATTATACTAATAGATTCTGAAGATATTTTTAAAGATTTATGTTGATGTATCCATCTAATTTCAACATTACTTTATTCAAACATATAAGAGCCTCCAAAATTTGACTTCATATGTACAATACTATTTTTAACTAACAGATTTTTTTTCTTAAATATGGAACCCTTCACGAATTTGAATGTCATTCTTGCACAGGGGCCATGCTAATCTTCTCTGTATCATTTCAATTATAGTATATGTGCTGCTGAAGTGAACACTAATAGATTTTGATGAAGGTTAGCCAATAGCAACTCCAAAGTTACAAAAATACACTATGTGAATGAGTTCTATGACTTATTTCTCTTTAGCCAGTGAAACTGCAATTCCTAATGTTATGCCCAGAATTTGTGATCCCCAAAGACCACCAGGGAGCTGAGTCTGATGCAAAAGCAAAGAGCCTTTATTCGAGCTAGCTCGAGCTCAATCCCCTACCTGCACGACACAGCGGTGAGATGCCGGAGAGAGCCAGCGAGTTTCAAAAGCACAAAGGTTTTATAGGGGTCTAGGGGCAGTTGGTGAGGTAATGGCTGTGGCCTCAGCCGATTGGCTGGGGAAGGGTCGTGGCCTCAGCCAATTGGCTGGGGAAGGG
>NW_024412376.1:112294527-112307793 GCF_014898765.1 Herpailurus yagouaroundi | reverse complement strand
ATTGGCTGGGGAAGGGTCGTGGCCTCAGCCAATTGGCTGGGGAAGGGTCGTGGCCTCAGCTGATTGGCTTGGGAAGGGTCGGAGTCCCATTACGCAGGTCGCCGGGCATGTTTTGATCGGGAAGTTTGAACGGGTGAGCGGGAGGTTACTCAAGGGGAGGAGGTGTGGTCTGAGGTTTCTGCGATTTTCCCGGAAAGGGACCATGTCGGGGACATAGTCACTCAAGGTGGAGGACACAGAACAAGATGGAGTCGGCCGGCATAGTTCCGCTCTTTCACTAATGTAGCAAAAGAATTGCCTATATTTATATGGAGTCATATAAGTCATATGACTTACATGAGTCATATAAGTTATAAGTCGAACAACTTAAGGGAGAAAAGGTGAACGAAATAGAAAATAATGTTGCTTGTTTTCTATTGTAAATAGAAACTTTGGAATTTCAGATGTTTCATTAAAGAACATAGTAGTTTTCCTACATTATGATATAAAAGAACTGTGGATCTCTGAAGAGTATTTCTTCCGACAGAGAGCAAAGGAAATGTTCCTCTCCCAGAGCAAAATTAGTAATTAACATTCAGTGAGTAGAAGAAGGAGCTTCTGAAAGTACTACCGGTTATTCTCAGTTACCTTGCCTATTATGGCAACGAACTAGGGAGTTTGTGACTTAGCCTGCCCCAGAAAGATGGATCAAAATGGGAGGTAGAACCAAGTCTCACAAATCCTACTTCTTTGGGAAACAAATCGTAAGGAACAGCTAACAACAATCAGCAACCAGAAGGCAAATGCTGAGAAAAATAAGCAGGAGCTTCTAGTTCCAGCATGATCAGATCTAAAAGGGTTAGCTTGTTCATGTGTCTTTGGGTGAAAATAATCATTTTTGCAATCGCAAAATCATTTTGAAATGCAATATGTATAAAAATTCACATGAAATAACCAGAAAAAAATACACATAATTACAACGAAATTGTAGGAAAAGCAGCAGTAGCAGCAGCATTTACAGAGTGACTGCAAATCAATTCACAATACTAATCAGTTTCATTAGGTAATCTTTCTGAATCTATTCCTTCTCAATCCACCTGGTCAAAGAAATAACTAACCTAACCTTGTTCACTAGTTAGAAGGTGAAATAAACAGTTGACAGCTAAATTATAATGATCATGAAGTGATATAATAAGCTTTTTCTTTCTCATATGGTAATGTCTATATTTCCTCACCCCCCAAAACAAGCACATTCTTTTCTTTAAACTTTTGAAGCACTTTAATCTGCAGCCGAAGACATTCTTCAGATTCCCTCAGATGCAATTTGGCATTTTTCTCCATGACAAACATTCACTATCCCATCAATTAAGGAGCAATCAGTGATATTAAAACACATTGAATATAGTTATACATTCTACATGGAAGCACAATATCCTCTTGATTTTTACATCCAACAGTTAAGAAAATGTTATTTCAGCTATTTCCTCTAATAGGCTGTGCTGTATATTCAATTGCCTTCTTTCTTTTATGATTGTTCAAAGGAAACAAGACAGTAAGAATACAGAGCACAGGGTAAGTGCAAGACAAATAATTTTGAGAGACACTGAGCTCCAAAGAGAATCCTCATCCAAGGTCATTAATGATGATTAAAGAAAAATAAAATGATAGCTTCAACTTAAATAATTCTTAATGACAACACATTAAAGTCTGTTAATGCAGTTTAAGCCTCACTTATACCAATTAACAAGATAATTGCAAAGGAAATTCCTATTTTTTCCTATGGAAAAAAAATCACCATATTTGTCATGGTAAAAGGTAAGGACTTTGATGAATATAGAACATCATTTTCTTTTTTCTACATTTATGTTTACTAATATAGATGCATCAGTTAGGGTTTTATAGCTTGTCCCATTATTATCACTTGCCAAACGAAAACCAGAATTAAAATGTAGCTACTGTGATATTTATTACCTTCCTCTAACCCTAGAAAGGATTTAAGAGCAGGGGATCATCAGAAGCTTAAGGATTAAATACGCTCATTTTCAACACTGATTTCCATATTCTCTCTCAAATGACCCTAGTCCTCATACCTCATGTTCTACTATCAAGTTATTTTAGACTATCAAGTTCACAAAATGGAATTAATCACCCTCTCCATTTCACTGCACATTATCAGTATCTGTGCAATGCCTTTCTCTTCTTACTTGGCTACTTTTATTTTATTATTTTTTCCATTCATCTATCATCTTCATCTCTCTCCCACTCTAGTATATTTAATATGTGCTTACTAGTCTGTCATTTCTGCTTATTTAGATACATGCATATCCTTAAAAATAAATGTAGTATTGTTTTCTAGGTGTGTGCATTTGATCTCCTTGACAGATATTCTCTTATAAATCTCATAGTTTCCTTTTTCCCACTTGTCATGATATTTAAATATACACCTAGCTACATATTAATATAGAATACTAATTCTTAGTGCTGCATGTAACTTAATTATATGTCTATCTCTCACTTTACTTCCCATTTACTTCCTGATAGACATTAGGCTCTCTCCATTCTTATTACCACAAACACTGCTATAAAAAGTATTCTTAGTGACAGTTGCAAAAGACCTAGCATATAACTACTACATCATAGAGAGTATGTAAGTATGGTTAATTTACCAATTACTTCCAGGTTGCTCTCTGGAATGATTGCACCAGATAACTCTCCCTTAAGCTGTGTGGGAGATTTCTTATTTCCCAACATCCTCACCATGACTTAATATTATTAGACTTTCTAATTACTATTCTAATTTGCATTTTTTGATTAGTAGTATGGGCAAATAACTCTTCAGGTGCTTATTAGCCCTCTGGGTTTCTCTATTTATTTGTTTTCTCTTTTGACAGTAGAATGCAAACTTTATCGGTGCTATTATTGACTTCATCTTCTTTCCTGTTTGGTTTTATTAGAAACTTATCTAATTAATCTTTTTAAAGAAAAACTAGCTCTGGATTTTTACAGCAATGCCTGGCACATGGATGTTCAATACATATTGAATGAATGATGAGTAAGTGAACACATGACAAATGAATGTCTTTTGCTGCATAATAAACAGCTGCAGAACTCAATGGCCCAAGAACAAATGTTTATTCCTCTCATGGGTGTGCAGACTAGTCTGCTGTACATTGTGGCTCTGCTGAGATCTACTGGGCTCGGCTCCAGCCTGCAGTTTGGTTGAGGTTGGTGATGAGGAGAAACTCTCCTTTAGATTTTAAAAATATGTTGCTTAATAGGTTCCACGTTTTAAATTGCCTTTCTTTAAAGTATAAGAAATAGTACAGAACATTTACAACCCAGGAAGCCTAACAAAAAACCTTGCAGGCTTCCTTGTCAAGAAAATATCTTGAATAAGATCATAATTTATTTTTTTTTATTACAACTTAATATTCCCTACTTACATATTCTGACTTCCAATGTAAAGAAGACTCTCCAGGGGTGCCTGGGTGGTTCAGCCGGTTAAGCATCCAACTTAGGCTCAGGTTGTGATCTCATGGTGCGTGAGTTCGAGCCTCAGTGCTGACAGCTCAGAGCCTGGAGCTTGCTTCAGATTCTGTGTCTCCTCCCTTGCTGCCCCTCCCCCACTCTCTCTCTCCTTCTCTTTCTCTCTCTCTCTCTCAAAAATAAATAAACATTAAAAAAATTTTTTTAAGTAAAGAAGACTCTCCAATATGCCAAATTGTTTTACTACAGACTGTCTTAATCTCTAGGAATATAACATCTACTCAAGGTTTGATATAAAAAGAGAAAACAAGTAAAGCAGGTTTCAGGCATTTGTATGCAAGTCATCAAATGTGAAGGCATATCGCTATTCTGCGTGCTATGCACGACCATACCAGTTGGTAACATTTTGACACAACTCCATTGGTAAATTGGCTCTACCCTGAGTCCCTCCCCACTGCCTCTCCACTGCCCCAGCCTGACCCAAATATACTCATAATCCCCAGGTGAAAAAGCACAGCCCCCTCCCAGGACGTGCTGCAGCACTTCGGCTGGTGTCTGCACTGATTGGTCAGTGCACTGTGCTATACTGTCTAAATATTATTTTATTTTTCAAATATTTATTTATTTATTTTGAGAGAGAGAAAGAGAGAGTGTGGGGGGAGGGGCAAATAGAGAGGGAGAGCTGGAGAAGACTAAGCAGCATAGAGCCCAACATTGGGCTTGATCTCAAAACCCTAGGATCATGACCTGAGCCAAAATCAAGAGTCCAATGCTCAGGGTACCTGGGTGGCTCAATCAGTAAAGCATCCAACTTCAGCTCAGGTCACGATCTCGCAGTTTGTGAGTTGGAGCCCCACATCTGCTGTCAGCACAGAGCCTGCTTTGGATCCTCTATCTCCTCTCTCTGCCCCCCCCCCCCAAAAAATAGACATTAAAAACAAAAAAAGTCTAACTCTTCACCAACTGAGCCACCCAGGTGCCCCTACTTATTATATATTTTATTTTATTTTTTTATTTTTTTTTCAACGTTTATTTATTTTTGGGACAGAGAGAGACAGAGCATGAACAGGGGAGGGGCAGAGAGAGAGGGAGACACAGAATCCAAAGCAGGCTCCAGGCTCTGATCTCTCAGCACAAAGCCGGATGAGGGCTCCAACTCAGGAACCATGAGATCATGGCCGGAGTAGGAGTCGGACGCTTAACCTACTCAGCCCAAGTGCCCCTATTATTTTTTAATCTCTCAAAATTCTGTCACTATGTCCTTTTTAAGTATTATTATTTAGTTTATTTATGTATTTTGAGACAGACAGAGACAGTGTAAATGGGGGGAGGGACAGAGAGAGGGTGAGAGAGGCAATCCCAAGCAGGCTTCGTGCTGCCATCACAGAGCCCCATGCAAGGCTCAGACTCACAAACTGTGAGATCATGACCTGAGTTGAAACCAAGGGGGACACTTAACTGAGCCAAACAGGCACCCCTGTCACTGTCTTAACTTCTCTTAGTTTTTCAGTACAACTTTGTAACTTCCTTTGTAATTTCCTTCTGGAAATTTTCATTGACCTGATCTCACTGCTTACTAATTTGTTTCAAGAACATTCATTCTGATAAACAGTATCCACAAAACAGTAGCAAGGTATATCTGATAGTCCCTTTACTGTATTATTTCATCTAGCAGATTTTTCATATTCAATATCTTCAATTGGTCCTTCATAATTGATTTTCCTGATTCATGTTTCTAATGTTTTCCTTTAGTTCTCTATTATTTATTATGCTTTTTAAAAATTCTTATTTGGTCTGATCCATTCATTTGGTTTCCTCTTTTAAAGATTTATCCATTTGCTTACTTTCTTTTCATAGTACTTTCATTCCTTCTACTTTGTTATTTTTTTCCTGTGTCCCTTAGGATCTGGAGTAATATCTAAATGATTTAATAACCAGATAGCATGGACACTAATCCCAATAGAATATTGAACTTATTGGAAGAGATAGATGCCCACTGTAACTACCTGATATAGTCTCAATGCTGAATGTTAGCCCAATGTGGGACTATCAGCTACCTTTGCTAGTTATACATACCATCATATGCTGATTAGTATCTCCAGATTGCAAAGTTCTTGGTTAAGTACCAAAACTCTCTGCCCAATGACCTAATTCTGATGTTGATTTGTCCTAAGTTGGTTGGTAGCATATTTTTGAAATCTTCTCCCTGCAATAATTAAAATTCTACTCACATTTTATTATGAACAAGATTTTTTAAGATCATAAAACATTTAAGATGTTAAAACACTTTCAAGAAAAGCCTGCAGTTATGAATATTCTGTTTATTATCCGGCAAGGGTATTCTTTTTATTTCCAAATTAGATGACCTGACCCAATGTCAAAATTGTAATCATGGATTATTTCACATTGTTTGTTTGTTTGTTTGTTTGTTTGTTTTGTTGAGAGAGAGGGAAAGGGGGGGAGAGGGGGAGAGGGGGAGAGGGGGAGAAGGGCAGAGGGAGAGAGAGAATCTTAAACCCCATGCAGAGCTCAATCCCATGATCCTGGGGTCATAACCTGAGCCGAAATCAAGAGTCAGAAGCTCAATGGACTGAGCCACCCAGGAGCCCCTAGAGTTTTTATTTATGTCAAAATTTAACAAAACAGTGGTGAGCTTCATTTGACACTACAACACTTAACTGTTCTCTTTTAAAATATTTGGCTCTAACACTCAAGTGTCAGACTATTGCTTCTTAGGAACTTGCTTTCAATTAGCCTATCTTGCCACTAGATGGAGAGTGATGACCTTTGTACAGTCTTGTGTAACAAGCTGGCCTTAAAGATAGCTATTTAGGGGTAATGCATATGTATAGAGTCTTGTTTCAATCTAGCAAAAAATTAATATTCTAGTTTCAAGGGTGGATTTAAAACAAGTTGTTTCCCCTCTAAATCACTACATATGAATAAAACAAGGCTTCTTTTTAATTCTTCCTCTAAATCACCCTATATTTATGTGGGAAGAAAAGGGAGAATTGTTAGCCCCAGGAATAGTAAGTAATCAATCAATTGATGATGGATCGATCAATCAATCTCTTAATATTTCAGTCTGGATGCTGTACATGCTGCCTGCTAGGAGAAAAAGATGTGTGAACTGTTGTCCTGACAGGCCAAGGGGTCCCCAGAATTGATCCAGCCACATTAATCAGGAAAGCATAGTGACTCCATCAGCCAATTCTAGCAGGTGGATGACAGCTGTCTGTTTGGACCTTTCAGGCCTTCCTGAATCAAAGATCTCTTCCTTACAGAACTTCTCTTCTTTCAGAACTCTTACTGTTAGTGGCAAGACATTCAGAGCCTGGACTCATGCACAAGTAAACCACAGACCTCATCAAATTATACTGATAGATATTCAGACCCTTACCATTCAAGTCTAGCATTTCCACCCAAATTGAGGTGACTGCATCATAATCAAGTTACATACTCTTACTTTTAAGTTAAAGCCTATAGGTTCAATGAAGTTTAATTTTAGAAACAGTAAAAGAAGAAACTTTCCTTAATACTTACTTGAAGGACAGAGAAAGGATTGTGTACCTACCAATAACAGGGCTAAAGTAAGTGGTCACTAGATCTTAAAGTTACAATAAACATCCAAAATTTGTTTGCATGAGCAAAACAAATGTTACATTTTTCATTACTTCAGATAATGAATAAATGCATTGTTGAGAAATACTAGGGCAACGAGTGACTGTAATTCACTTATGGTGAGAATTAAAATGTTCAAACTCACTAGCAAAAGAAATTCTTAGTTAAGCTTTGTTTTTTGCTTAACTCTATCCCCAATGTGGGACTTGCACATTCGACCCTGAGATTAAAAGTCACATGCTCCATTGAATGAACCAGCCAGGCACTTCTGAAATTCTTAGTTTTTAATTGATGTGTCATTTTTCTTTTTAAAAGTACAAACTCGGGGCGCCTGGGTGGCGCAGTCGGTTAGGCGTCCGACTTCAGCCAGGTCACGATCTCGCGGTCCGTGAGTTCGAGCCCCGCGTCGGGCTCTGGGCTGATGGCTCAGAGCCTGGAGCCTGCTTCCGATTCTGTGTCTCCCTCTCTCTCTGCCCCTCCCCCGTTCATGCTGTCTCTCTCTGTCTTAAAAATAAATAAACGTTGAAAAAAAAAAATAAAAGTACAAACTCATTAATCATGATTGATAAAGTTGGCTGTAAAGAATATAAACTGATATAAGTTTCCAAGAGGGCAATTTTGCAATAATTATGAAAAACTTCAACAGAATTCATACTGTTTGACGTAGAAATTTCACTTCTAGGAATTTATTTAAATTATCACAAAATGATAAATATGTATCAATATTTAAATTGTATACAAAATTGAAAATATGTATCAATCTAAAATCAAAATTCAAAGAATGGTTGAATAATTTATGATTCAGTGCTCTACTTCATATGAACCTACTTCTAATCTTTCTGTGTCTTTGAGGTTGGAAGGTAAAAACTACACTTCCCAGATGCCTTCACTGTTATGGCTGTGGATGGGTTTGTGTTCCACCAGTCAGGGACACTGGATCCACAGACACAGGACTCACAGCAGGGGCTGTTTTTGGTGCTGCAAACACAACAGGAGCCTGCATTATTCTGACTGTCTCTGCCTCTTAGTTTGATGACTTCCCAGTGTCAGTGCTGCCTCGGGAATCAGGAATTAGCGGGCAAGTGGAAGTTCTTATAAGAAGTTCACTTAGTTCCTGCCATTCCAAAGAGTTTAAGCCATCGCACACCCAGTAATAAATTTCTGCTTAACTTAGGTAGAACAGTCTGCAAGTGAACCATATCCAACAACTCATTATACGGTGCAATTATGACACATCAATTTAAAAATCTCATTGTTGTGAGATTGTTGAGCACGATGGTCAAGAAAGAAATCTTTGGACATTTTGCAGTGCAATTTAGTAAATTTATTTAAGTAGCGCAGGGCAGGACTTGTGGGTAGTGATGAAGTTTTGGGGTGGTGGGGGGTCCGGAGCCAAAGGCCAAGAAAGGATTCTTGAAGACATCTTTGGTGCAAAAAGGCGATTTTATTAAAGCACAGGGACAGGATCCATGGGCAGAAAAAGGTGCACTGCAAGTGTTGGGGGGGTAACCGTTTTAGGGAGTCGGGGGAGATAAAGTCTGGAGGGAGTTTCCAAAGAGACTTTCACATGCTAAAGACTTATCGGAGGCCTACCTACTTTCAAGCTAAGGTTGTTTTTCCCTCTAGCAAAGCATTAACATTAAGACAGTAGGGAGTTCCTGGACTTCAGACCACAGATGGGACTGCCTCTTTCTTGTAAACTGGTGGACACTCCTACAGTTTAACCTTTGTTTATTTGTCCTTTCCTGTTTTGGGGTAGCTGGGAGTGTCCTAGGAATATCATACATGTCCCACCTGGGCGGGGGTGCCGTTAGCCTGGACTTTGCCCTCTGCTTGCCTCACACTCCCTCATCAGGTAGAAAGAGCTGCACTTTTGCTGTATGTAGCTAGTGCTTATATGCTTAGTGTTCAAGGGGGAGGGAATATGCAGGGAGTATTAGATCTTAAATGTCTTCTTCAAATTTCTACTCGTAAAACTACTTTCGGAAGATTTCTCTGGTGCTTATCATTCAGTTCCATATTAACTATCAATGAGATTACGTAAACAGTCATGAGACCCTTTAAGACTGTAGCAACCAGTACATATTTGATCCTTATCGGATCTATGCAAGCTATAGGTCAGCCTTCTGGGCTAAAGGTGAACATTTTTCTGCTTCTATCCCTCATCAACATTGTCAAAATTAAGATTTAATGAGGTAGGAGTAAATGCCTAGCTTTTTTTTTAACGGGCTCAATTTATTTTCCACTGATTTATCTATCATTACTTTGCCAAAAACTGTTTTCTTAAAGGGCCTCTATGTCTTTAAGAGCAAACATTTAAATTTGTGTATTAAGTTCAACCTGGTTTTAGGGAAAATTACAAATGATTTTCTAACTCAGGGCACTAAAAAGATTTTCCTTCTGCTGTTCACCTTAAGCCACTATTGCTATTCTAACCAATTTCCCTCCAAAGCATTTGTTTTTAGGAGTAATGCGGGTAATCATCTGAGGGAGCCTGTCCTTCAATCTTAAAACAGATTTGCTCAAACCCACATAAACGGTGCAAGACCCGAATATCTCCTGCTTCCAATTGTTCAGCGAATTCTTGGGAAGAAATGGAAGGTGGGAGGGTGGCTTTGTTTGTTTTTTTTTTTTTTCATTTTTGTTAATCCTGAACAGTGAATCAAGTGGTCTTCTGCTTGTTATTTCCATTCCTTATAGGAGGATAAGGGAACAGTACAGAAATGCCTTTCCCTCTAATATAAATTACACTTGCCTGTGTCAAATGAATTAAACAAGAAGGCCATTAGACTGAGGTGGCTCTAAATGCCCTGTGGGCCCAGGTAAGCAAACCTAACCCTAAACTGGTAAATGCCTCAAGGTTACTAGGTCAAAAGCTAAAGACAACCAATCACAAACAACTCATTAGGTTTTAAGCTACAGACAGTCAATAATTTCCTTACATTGCTTCCACTTTTTCCCTATAAAATCTCTCCCCAGCTCCTATGGATGGAGCACCCTACCTACTTTTGGCTTGGCACTACCCAAATTGAATTGATTTTTGCTCAAATAAACTCAAAATGTTTACTCAAATGTATGTATCCGTTCTACAAGATAATTCAGTCATCATATTTTCGTTTGAAAACTTTGTAAACCTGGGACCACACCAGTATGTTCTGAATATATTTGTAGACACCTTTGGGATAAAGGCTATGCAATGTAGGGGCGCCTGTGTGGCTCAGTCAGTTGAGCGTCTGACTTCTGCCCAGGTCATGATCCCGTGCTTCCTGGGTTCGAGCCAAGCATCGGGCTCTGTGCTGACAGCTCATATCCTAGAACCTGCATCGGATTCTGGGTCTCTCTCTCTCTCTGCCCCTCCCCCACTTGCACACTGCCTCTCTCTCTCTTTCTCTCTCTCTCTCTCTCTCAAAAATAAATCAACCTTAAAAAAAAAAAGACTATGCGATGTAGATCAAAGCTAAGGTCAGTCATTCAGAGGATGGACTACAAGGACTGCAAGGCACTTTCTAAAAAATGTCACTTATTTTTTTTCTTCAACCTCTAGAAACGACTAGAGGTAAGAGTTAATCCTGTGAGCCACTTTGTGGCCCTACCAGGTCTTTCCAGGCTGCCATGACTAGGAGGCAGTTTGGTATGCAGGCTAACATGAGATTAAGACTGGTTAGTTCTGGATTCAAGTTTCAGTTCTTCTCATACTTTTGTTTGGCCAAATAAGTTAACCTGTTTCAGTTTCTTCATTTTTAAATATGAGATTATATGAATACCTTCCTCACATGGTTATTACAAGGATTCGGTGAAAAAATGCATGCAATTCCATTTTAGCATTTAAGAGTATAAGGTCCAGGGCACCTGGATGGCTCAGTCTGTTGAGCATCCAACTCTTGGTTTGGGGTCAGGTCATGATCCCAGGGTTGTGGCATTGCGCTCCATGTCAGGGTCCACACTGAGCATAGAGGCTACTTAAGATTCTCTTTCTCCCTCTGTCCCTCTCCCCTATTCATGCTCTCTCTCCCTCTCTTAAAAAAAGGAAAAAAAAAAAAAAAGGAATAAGGTCCTAAGTGTATGTAAGTGGTGAAGAATTTGGCCCAAATTGAATTTATATTGCTTACAATCCTGATTCTTCTTTTATAATCATTATCTCTGTTAATGACATCTTTTAGATGCTTGTCAAGAACAGATATTATTTCCTTCTCTGAGCTACATATAATTTTGGTTCTTTTAAAATAAGCAACAAGAGGGATGCCTGGGTGGCTCAGTCCTTAAAGCCTCTAACTTCGGCTCAGATTATGATCTCACAGTTCATGAATTCCAGCCCCGTATCGGGCTCTGTGCTGACAGCACGGAGCCTGAAATCCACTTCAGGTACTGTGTCTCCCTCTCTGCCCCTCCACTGCTTATGCTCTGTTTCTCTCTCAAAAATAAATAAAAATTAAAAAAAAATTAAAATAAACTAAAATAAGCAACAGGAAGAAAATTTCAGAGCAGCAATAATGGTAGGACATGTTACACAGGGATTTAATAAGTAAATACAAGGGAAGTTTAAAATAAAATGACTAGTAATAACAAAATAAATCTCCACCTTATTTCTAGATAATAGAAGCAGTGTGAACTCTTTTCTCTTTCCACCCAAGTAAATATCTAGTCAGGCCCAAGAAGCCTGACCACTTATTGTGGGCAAAACTTTATGTCCTACTCCTCTTCCCTCTAAAAAAACAAAGCCATGGTAAAACTACCACCAATAATAACGGCAAGAACAACAACACCAATAATAAGAACAATAATGTCTGGTTTTTGAGCACTTGCTACAGTGTTGCCGGATACCACACGTGCTCTACTTGTGACACTTGCACAGTAACTCTCTGAGCTAAGTGTTCTGATTCCCACACACCCTCAGAGATTAAGACACAGAGTGGGAACAGGTTCATTTGGTCAATAGCTCCTAAATGGCAGAGTCTAGATTACAATAGAGAGCCTGATTCCAGAGTCTTAAAGAGGTCAAAATTTGCAGAGTTGGGTTGCCCACAAACCAAATTACTAGATACACGGAAGCCAATAGACTTATTTTAAAATGTAAATCCGAACAATGCTGTTCTTTTGAATCACTTGAGATGCTAGCTAAAATGGCAGATTATCAGGCCTATGTCAAGCCCCTGAATATGATCTCTAAGATTAAGACTAAGAAGCTGCATTTTCAATAAAGTTTCCTTATGGATCTTATGCACAGTACAAGATTTGACTTTGGAAACTCCAAATCAAGAGGATCAAGTTCAAACTTTGTATTTTGGCACAAAAGCCAATGTCTTGAGCAGTGCCTGCCACAAAATGAACGTTCAATAAATACTTGTGAAAAAAATAAAAGCAAAACAAGGAGGCAGAGAGAGGAGGAAGTGGAGAAGGTAGGACTGGCTGCTTAAACTTTAAATAAAATTAAGGCTTAAAACAGAAATAAGGAGAATAGACTAGATACCCTATAGAAATTCTGCCTGCCCGTATTAATTCTAACCTTCATTCTGCCTTCCACCTTGTTTTTCTTTCTCCAAAAGGTAACATAGCCCTGGAAAAACAAATGCAATGATTAACTAAGTATCAATTTGACTATTTACCTTTTGTTTTATTTCACTTATTTTATTTCTTTCGGGAGAATGCAAGTGGGGGAGCGGCAGAGAGAGGGGGACCGAGGATCCTAAACTGGCAGGCTGACAGCAGTGAGCCCAATGTGGGGCTTGAACTCAGGCACCATGAGATCAAGACCTGAGCTGAAACCTGGCGCTCAGCCAACTAGCCACCCAGGCACCCCTAACTACTTAGGTTTTTAATGCTTTTTTTTTCTTTCCTTCTCTTTATTATACCTTTCTCTGCTTACATTGGCATAAGAATGCTTGTTCTGGTCAAATTCCTTTAGATGGAAGCATTAATTTACAGCTTGTGTTGAGGTCCTTCATAGGCATACACAGCCACACATGCACAAAAGTAGTGGCTGCACGTTCCAGTTAGCCCGCAAATTTTTTTAAATGTTCCTGAAAATGTGGCCTGAATGCTACTTCAGAAAGCCTGGCACAATTGAAATCCAAACTTACCCAAGTAAGAAGTCTCCTAATGATATTTTTAAGAGCAGTTTTAGACTCACAGTAAAATAGAGAGAAAGGTACAGAGATTTCCCATGTACCCCCTGCCTCCACA
>NW_024412376.1:112168287-112294427 GCF_014898765.1 Herpailurus yagouaroundi | reverse complement strand
TACTGTCTTAATAGTTTTGCTTTTTACAGGTGTCATATATTTGGAATCATATAGTTTGTAGCCTCTTCAGATTGGATTCTTTCAGTCAGCAATATGCATTCAAGTTTCCTCCATGTTTTTTCATGGTTTAATAGCTCATGTCTTTGTAGTGTCAACTGGTATTCCATTGTTTGGATGTACCACAGTTTATTTATCCATTCAACTACTGAATGACATCTTGATTGCTTCCAAATTTTGGCAATTATGAATAAAGCTGCTATAAACCTCTATGTGCAGGTTTTTGTCTGGACATAAGTTCTCAGCTCCTTTGGATAAATACCAAGGAGCATGATTGCTGGATCATACAATAAAAGTATGTTTTTAGTTTTGTAGGAAATCGCCAAACTACCTTTCAAAGTGGCTATACAACCTTGCATTGTTACCAGTGTTAAAAAGATAAACTGAGGCATATTAAAAAATGTAAGAGTTTTTTGAGCAAAAATGAATTCAAAGAGGGCAGTGCCAAATCAGAAAGTGACTAAGAGACCTCTACTGATAGAAGCTAGGGGAAAGACACGTAGAGAAAGCGTGGAAGCAAAGAAAGGAAGTTGTTTGATTGGCTATAGCTTAAAGACTAGTTGGTTGGTTGTGATTGGTTGTCCTAAGGTTTTGATTTGAAAGGCTTGAAGCGTTTACAGGCTTAGGTTTTGATTTGCTTATGAAAGCCTCCATGATGATCGCGGTGCCTCAGTTTAATAGCCTCCCTGTTTGATTAATTTAACAGAAGACGAGGTTCTCTATCCACGTCCAAGGGTAAAATGCAGCCAGGCCTCAGGAAGAACTCCAATTGAAAACTAGATTACTATAGGTCTAACAAGATGTGTGTTTTCCCATTTCTGCTTTTCTCTTTGCATTTGTTCTGTTTTTGTTGTTGTTGTTTATTTATTTTGAGAGAGAGAGAGAGGGATGCTGAGTAATATTCTATAATTGTATAATATAAATGTGTATAGAGATGGAGAGTAATATTGCATTATATATCTATATCTATATCTATATCTATATCTATATCTATATCTACCTATATCTGATATACCACCTCTTTATCCATTGATCGATCATTGGACATTTGGGCTCTTTCTCTACTTTGGCTATTGTTGATAATGCTGCTATAAAATTCAGGGTGCATGTATCCCTTCAGATCAGTATTTTTGTATCCTGTGGGTAAATGAGGATAACTACCTAATAGAACAGTTGCTGGGTTGTAGGATAGTTCCACTTTTAACTTTTTGAGGAACCTCCATGCTGCTTGCCAGACTGGCTGCACCAGTTTGCATTCCCACGGGTAAGAGGGTTCCCCTTTCTCAGCATCCTCACCAACATCTGTTGTTTCCTGTGTTGTCAATGTTAGCCATTCCGACAGGTGTGAGGTGATATCTCATTGTGGTTTTGATTTGCATTTCCCTGATGTTGAGTCATGTTGAGCATCTTTTCACGTGTCTTGGTCATTTGGATTTCTTCTTTGGAAAATGTCTATTCATGTCTTTGCCCATTTTTTAACTGGATTATTTGTTTTTTGGATGTTGAGTTTCCTAAGTTTTTAAGATATATTTTGGATACTAACCCATTATTAGATATGTCACTTGTAAATATCTTCTCCCATCTGAAAGATTGCCTTTTAGTTTTGCTCATTGTTTCCTTCACTGTGCAGAAGATTTTTATCTTGACGAAGTCCCAATAGTTTATTTTTGCTTTTGTTTCCGTTGCCTCCAGAGATGTATCTAGTAAGAAGTTGCTATAACCAATGTCAAAGAGGCTACTGCCTGTGTTCTCCTGTAGGATTTTGATGGTTTCCTGTCTTACATTTAGGTCTTTCACCCATTTTAACTTTATTTTTGTGTATGGTGTAAGAAAGTGGTCCAGTTTCATTCTGTTGCATGTTGCTGTCCAGTTTTCCCAGCACAAGTTGCTGAAGAGATTGTCTTTTTTCCATTGGATATTCTTCTCTGCTTTGTTGAAGATTAGTTGACCATACAGCTGTGGGTCCATTTCTGGGTTTTCTCTTCTGTTCTATTGATCCGTGTATCTGCTTTTGTGCCAGTACTATACTGTCTTGATAACTACAGCTTTGTAGTATAACTCGAAGTCCAGAATTGTGATGTGTCCAGCTTTGCTTGGCTTTTTCAAAATTGCTTTGGCTATTCAGTGTCTTTTGTGGTTCCATATAAATTTTAATATTGTTTGTTCTAGTTCTGTGAAAAATGCTGGGATTGCATTAAATGTGTAGATTGCTTTGGGTAGTATAGACATTTTAAGAATATTTGGTTTTCCAATCCATGAGCATGGGAAGTTTTTCTATTTCTTTGTGTCATCTTTCATAGGTTTCTATAAGTTTCTATGTCTTTCATAAGTTTTCTATAGTTTTCAGAGTACAGACCTTTTACCTCTTTGGTTAGGTTTATTCCTAGGTATCTTACGGTTTCGGTGCAATTGTAAATGGGATCAATTCCTTGATTTCTTTTTCTGCTGCTTCATTATTGGCGTATAGAAATGCACCTGATTTCTGTACATTGATTTTGTATTCCTGCAACTTTACTGAATTTGTGTATCAGTTCTAGCAATTTTTTGGTGGAGTCTTTTGGGTTTTCTACATAGAGTATCATGTAATCTGCACATAGTAAAAGTTTGATCTCTTCCTTGCCGATTTAGATACCTTTTATTTCTTTTTGATGTCTGATTGTTGAGGCTAGGACTTCAAGTACTATGTTAAATAACAGCAGTGAAAGTGAACAACTCTGTCTTGTTCCTGACCATAGAGAAGAAACTCAGTTTTCCTCCATTGAGGATGATATTCACTGTGGGTCTTTCGTAAATGGCCTTTATGATGTTGAGGTATGTTCCTTCTATCCCTACTTTGTTGAGGGTTTTAATCAAGAATGGATGCTCTTCTTTGTCTTTGCTTCTTCTGCATCTATTGAGAGGATCATACGACTCTTATCCTTTCTTTTATTGATGTAGTGTATCATGTTGATTGACTTGTGAATATAGAACCACCCTTGTAAGTCAGGAATAAATCCCACATGATTGTGGTGACTAATTCTTTTAATGTACTGTTGGATTTGACTTGCTAGTATTTTGTCAAGCATTTTTGCATCCATGTTCATCAGGGATATTGGCCGGTAATTCTCTTTTTTAGTATGGTCCTAGTCTGGTTTTGGAATGAACATAATGCTGCCCTTGTAGAATAAGTCTGGAAGTTTTCCTTCCGTTTCTATTTTTTGGAACAGTTTGAGGAAGAATAGGTATTAATTCTTATTTAAATGTTTGGTAGAATTCCCTTGGGAAGCCATCTGGCCTTGGACTTTTGTTTGTTGGGAGATTTTTGATTACTGATTCAATTTTTTTGCTGGTTATTAGTCTATTCAAGTTTTCTATTTCTTCCTGTTTCAATTTTGTTAGTTGATATGTCTCTAGGAATTTATCCATTTCTTCCAGATTGCCCAGTTTGTTGGCATATAATTTTTCATAGTATTCTCTAATTACTGTTTGTATTTCTGTGGTGTTAGTTGTGATCCCTCCTCTTTCATTTGTGATTTTACTTATTTGTGTCCTTTCTCTTTTCTTTTGGATAAGTCTAGCTAGGAGTATATCAGTTTTATTAATTTTTTCAAAGAACCAGATCCTGGTTTCATTGATCTGTTCTACTGGATTTTTGTTTGTTTGCCTCTATATCATTTATTTCATTTATTTCTGCTCTAATCTTTATTATTTCTCTTCTGCTGGCATTAAGCTTCATTTGTTGCTCTTTTTCTAGCACGTTTAGGTGTAAGGTTAGGTTGCATGTTTGAGATTTTTCTTCCTTCTTGAGGTCGACCTATATTGCTATATACTTCCCTCTTATGATTGCTTTTGCTGTATCACAAAGGTTTTGGGACATAATGTTTTGGTCTTATCTGCTATTCAGTCCACATTATGGTCAAGAAATGTTTAGCTTTAAACATTCATGTTATAACTTCAGTCACGCAGAGAAAATGATTCCCACTCTTATTCCTGAATTCCAAATCCTGAGAGAAGTGACTTTAGACTTGTTCCTATTCCTACTTCATTTTCCTTAGCTGTGGCCAAGAGGTAACTATAACATACAAAAATGGGTACCAAGAGCTGTTTATCTGAGGGGCAGTTAAGGGCAGTAGGGTGCTGGAGCTGTCTTGTAATTGTTAGATTTTTAGAATTCTCAGAAATTCTGCAAGCTGGTTGTTTAGCACAGGGATTATTAAAAGTTAGATTATATAAAGGGATAGTTAAGTATATTATATTAAAAAAAAAAGTAACAAGTTCCAAAACTCACTATTTCCTAATTTTTCAATTAAAATTTAGTATTACCTATGTTCTTGAGGTTATTTATGTTTACAACCATTGCTTCTGCAGAGTGGAAATAATATATAATGGTATTCCTGCATACTTCTCAACTATGTATTCAATGATGTGATGTCTCATTGGTAGCTTGAAATAGGTGATAGTGGAAGTATTTATGCCACAGAAGTTGGCAAACACTAGAAAGAAGGTTTCTGTTCTGGAGAGCCAGTGGTTAAATATTTGCCAGCTCACCCCTGGTTAAAGGAGTCAAGATCCCCCCCTTACCTTACTGTCTACTACTTCTACTGTACTAGAAGATAAATTCCTTCAAACTGGTATGACAGAATTGATTCCAATACAATAGTTTCTTCTATGAATTGTGATATTCATAGCATGATTAGAATTTGATTGTTTATGAAGCTTCAAAGACACCCACATACGAATATATTACTTATGGTAGAATTCGTTCTTCAAATGATTGACTTCCACCATTTTTCTAATCTTATTATCAGTAGCAATAAGGATAGAGGTGAAGTGCAGAGATCCTAGAATCAAAAGAGGCAGGTTCAGACTCTAGTTCTGCAATTTATTAGCTATGAACTTGTATCTAATAATCTGTCAAATGAGGGTTAAATGCAAATGTACATAAAGCATTTTTTATAGTGCTTTTATCATTACTCAGTAAATATTGAATAGCTACCTTGGGACATTATTGTCCAAGTATCAGTTGCCTTCATCTGTAGTTTCCCTAACTGTCCCAACACACATATATATGTATAAAACTCTCACCCATGTACAGCCTATAGCCTTGATATAATGGGCCTGTCCTCAATTTAGATTTTCAAGTTAGAATCTCAAATATATACTGAAAAAAATAAGTATTTTTGATTTCGTTTTCATGTTTATACTCAACAAATATTGGTTGAATAGCTCCTTGTTTAATACAATGGGAGGATAAAGCTATAGATAGTATAGGGACCAGACATTTCTAATTTTTCAAAAGATTTTAAAAATTGTTTATCATTTGTTTTCGTAAACACTTTATAAAGAATTGTACCATTTTGTCACTCAAATTGTATGCATTCCAATTGGGTTAAAAAAATAGGATGGCGGTTTTAAAGGTGAGTTACTGTTTACCAAGAGATGGCTATGAGTTTGGACACAAGGAAAACCCAAGTGTCATGGGACAACAGAACAGGCAGTGGTCACATGAGACAAACTGGGTGATATCTCAAAAAAAAAAATACATAAATAGTTTTCCTTTCTACAAATATACATACTTATAGAACACTGAGTAAAATTGAAGTCAATAAAAGAAAGGTAGAAAGAAGATGTCATGGTTAGGAGGCATGTTGGAATCCTTACAAGGAGCAATGAGGTGCCCAACACACAGCCTTTTAGGCAAATGCCACAAACACAAAAAATAAACAACTGGAACATAATTTGGATATAAGAAATAGCTCTGATTGCTTCCTAAGTGTCACTGACTTAATCAGTAGCAAATCAGTTACTGACTTAATCTCTAGCAAATATCTCTCAGAGGTGGAAATTTCTCATTTCCTTCTCCTAGAATCAATCCATCATTATGGTGAGTTAGTGTTGTTTCATTTTTTTTTTTTTAACTTTGACTACTCTTTATGCCACTAACAGCACTTTTGTCTTCCATTCTTGACCCTGGAGATTTTTTTATTCATGGTCTTTGGCTTATCTATCACTTTTTCTGTGCTTCTGCATACTTTACTGTTTGTTGTTGTTTTTTTTTTTTTTTTTGAGAGATAATTGATATATAACACTATATTCATTTTAGGTGTACAATCTAATGATTTGATATATGTATATACTGTGAAATTATAACCACGATAAATTTAGTTAATGTCTATCACCACACATAGTTACACACTTTTTTTATTGTGATGAGAACTTTTAAGCTTTACTCTCTTGGCAATTTTTAAATATGCAATACAGTATTATTACATAGAGTCACCATGATGTACATTACATCCTTAAGACTTTTTTGTCTTCCAACTGGACTGGAAGTTTGTACGTTTTGACCACCTGTCCTTATTTTTCCTACCCTCTCATTCCTTGCATCTGGTAACCATTAATCTGTGCTCTGTATTTATAAGTTCAGCTTTTTTTTTAGATTCCACATATAAATGATATCATACAGTATTTGTCTTTCTTTGCCTGACTTATTTTATTTTATTTATTTTTTATTTTTTTCAATGTATATTTATTATTGAGAGACAGAGACAGAGTACGAGTTGGGGAGGGGCAGAGAAAGAGGGAGACAAAGAATCTGAAGTAGGTTTCGGGCTCTGAGCTGTTTCAGTAGGTTTCAGGCACAGAGCCTGACATGGTGCTCAAGCTCACGAACTGTGAGATCATAACCTGAGCCGAAGTTGGACACTTAACTGAGCCACCCAGTGGCCCATATTTTATTTATTTTAATAGCATAGTGTCTCAAAGGTCCATCCATGTTGTTGTAAATAGTAGGATTTTCTTCTTTTTTTATACAGCTGAATAATATTCTATTGTGTACACACACACACACACTTATACCCCATATTTTATTTATCCATTCATTAATCCATGGACCCTTTGATTGCTTCTCCATCTTGGCTTTAGTAAATAATGCTGCAGTGAACATGGAGGTGCAGATATCTTTTCAAGACAATGTTTTCATTTCCTTCAGTTAAATACCTAGAGGCAGAATTGCTGGATCGTATGGTAGTATTATTTTTAATTTTTTGAGGAAACTCCATACTGTTTTCCATGGTAGCTGCACCAATTTACATTCCCACCAACAATGCATAAATGTTCCCTTTTCTCTATATCTACCCAACATTTGTTATTTCTTGTCTTTTTGATAACTGTTCTATTATGAGGTGTGAGGTGAAACCTCATTGTGATTTTGATTTGCATTTCCCTAATGATCAGTGATGTTGAGCCCTTTTCCATGTACCTGTTGGCTATTTCTTTTGGAGAAATGTTTTTTTCAGTTCCACTGCCCATTTTCAGTTGGACTGTTTTTTTTTCTTTTTTCTTCCTTTCTTCTTCTTCTTCTTCTTCTTCTTCTTCTGCTTCTGCTTCTGCTTCTGCTTCTGCTTCTTTTTCTGCTTCTGCTTCTGCTTCTCCTTCTATTGAATTGAATGCATGTTTTAAAATATATTTTTAATGTTAACTCCTTATGAGATATATGATTTTCCCATTTCATAGGTTACCTTTTCATTTTGTTGATAATTTCCTTTACTGTACAGAAGCTTTTTTAGTTTGGTGTAGTCCCACTCACTTATTTTTGTTTTTGTTGCTAAATCCAAAAAGTTATTGCCAAGACCAATGTCAAGGAGCTTATCCCTATGTTTTCTTCTAGGAGTTTTATGGTTCAGGTCTTACATTCAAGCCTTTAATCCATTCTGAGTTGATGTTTGTGTATGGTATAAGATAGGTGCCCAATTTCATTCTTTGGCAAGTGGACATCTAGTTTTCCTAGCAGCATATGTTAAAGAGACTACCCATTCCCTGCTTTTTTGTTTATCTGTTTTTTAAAAGTAACAAATGTTTATTTAGAAATGGATAAGTAATACAAAGTCTCCTTCCTTATTGCTTCTTCCTCTCCTTTTGAGCAAAAGAGACACAGATGGGGAATGTAGGAGAGTGGTAGGTGGAGAGGGACATAAGGATTGGCTCCCCACATTCTCTTCCCTATTTCCCATGATGACATTCTGTTGGGCAGAGGAGAAAAAACAGGCTCCAGCCCCAGGTGTATCTTATGGCTATCCAGAGGACAATGTCCACACGGCCAGGCAGCTGCAGCTGGGCTCAATGAAACTCTGTAACGACGAAAGAAGCTGGCAAGGGAATAGGATGGAGCAGGGGAGGCTACATATTTACCATCCCTCCTTGAAACAGAGTCCAAGCAGTGATCCAGCTGTCCCCAGTACCTGAGTGACCAAGCACCACCTGTGGGTGCTGTCTCTGGCTAAGAGGGGGAAAGTGTAGGAGGAATGTCTTTCAGCTAAAGAGACCTAAATTTATACCCATTCAAAGGGAAGGAAGGGGGGGAAAAGCAGCATTTTAAAAAAAGAACTGAAAAGTAGAACACCATCAGGTACAGTCCTTGAATTTCCCAGACCTGGGCAACCTCAGAGCTGGAGAACTGAGCTGGGCTCAAACCCTGGGTCTTTTCTGCTTCACAGATTTAATTCTGTGGAACCATGGGTTTCTAGGTTTTTCTTTTTCTCTGGGCTAGTCCAAGTGTGTCATGAGAGGGTCTTAGTACCTTAAGTCCCTTTTACTTTTAGTCTTGTGCCTTTCACAGCACTTGCTACTGGTTTTGTAGAACTCCCGAGTTCCAGCTCCCCAACTCGCTCCAGCTCTGTCAGCCTGGATTCCTATTATAGCCCCCCAAAACAAGCAAAATACTGAGAATGAATGACACTGAAGCAGAGACACTGGTATTCAGGGGCTGTCCCTGGGTTCTATGGGCCCTATGTCCAAGTACACACGTTGGAGCATTTGAGCTTCAACATAGGAGTTTTGGGGAACACAATTCAGTCCATAGCACGACTCTACACTAGAATGAGCAAATTGAGGATGGGGTTACCAGAACCCAGATAGGACAGTATTGACTGCTAGGAATTGGAGCCGTGGATACAGGGACAGAGCTGACCTCTGGTAACCCTACAGAAGGGAGTCATGAAAATCAACAGTTCATTTCTTACTTTCCTCCTATTTTCAGATCTCATGCTTGTGCCTTCCATTGTTTGAAATCTACCAAAACCAAGGAAGGGAACCAACTGGGCAGTCCATATGGATCAGCTTCCTAAGGTACAAAGTAGGGTGGAGAGTGTGAAAAATGGGTTAGGACAGCCAGAGATATACAGCACATCCCTGTACCAAGATGCTATGAAGAAAAGAGAAGGAAAAAAGGGAGAAAAGCAAAAACCCTAAAGACAAAACATTACTTAAAAGAAACTTATCTTCTCAGTAAAATAAAGAAAACAGTAATGCCTCTGGGGTTAGATGAATTGAGGTAAAATATAGCCAGCATTCAGAACTGACCAGCACAGAGTCAGTACTCAATAATGTGAGCTACCAATATTATTGAGAAGTAAGCAGAACAGTTTTGGAAGCCCAGATTTCTCTAAACATCCAAGGAGCAGATAATTATTTTTTTTAAAGCTGTGCAAAACTTTGTGTTTTTTTTTAATACTTATATTTTGAAAATCTGTTTCCTATTGTGAGAATTAAATCAAGATAATTTCTGTTAAAGGAGGCAAGGCTGCCTTCTGTGGGATGCATAAAAACTAAAAGAAACTTGATGTTGACATATGGATGCAGGAAAAAGTGTTCAGGTACCTGGTTTCAAATCAGAAGATTAATACATTTCAAAATGTAAAATGCCCTCAATATTTAAATAGTATTCTTATTTTTATCGAGTTTTTTCTATTTAAAAATATAATTTTGCTCTTATTAAAAATGTTTATTGAATCTGATTCACAAGCTGGTTGTGAAGTTTAAATGACATAATACATGTGAAAGGTGAGTTCTAAGTAAATGCTAGTCAAGCGTTATTTTAAGACTCTATAATATGCTGGATTGTGCCGGCGAGAACTTAGTGCTACACCAAGAACTCTGCTGCATACATTCAATAGCTCAGCAGCATTTACTGTGGGATAGTTAAGGTGATCCTTTTTCATTCTTTGGCAGTTCCAGAAGAGCCTTCAAGCAATTCTTTACCAGAAAAGACCTAGTCTTACTAGGAACCAGATATGAATTCAGTCAAATTCTAGAAGGGGGTGCAGAACACATAAATTTAAATATATTTAATGATTCCCATCAAGCTATCTTTGAATTTTTATACTACTACTTTGGATGGGTTCAGGACATTCCCTCTCTAAAGCTTTGCTTCTGATTCTCTTTTCTAGCTTTCTGCTCTCCTCCTGAGGATTTTCAAGTCCTTTGGCCTTTCCTTTTTCTGGTCAGGCCAGAGAGACCCATTTTCCCTTGAAAGGCCTTTTTTTTTTTTTTTTTTTTAAACTTTGTTTTTCCCCAGCTTTGTTGAAGTATAATTGACAAATAAAACTTGTATATACTTAAGGTGTATAATGGGATATACATATATATTATAAATGGTTATCATAATCAAGTTAATATATACACATCCATCACCTCACACAGTTATGCTGTGTTTGTTTGTTTGGGTGTGGTAAGAAAACTTAAGATCAAGTCTCTTAGCAAATTTCAAGTATACAATAAAGTACTGTTTTTTAAAATATTTGTTGATTTTGAAAGAGAGTGAGTAAGAGAGTACATGCTTATGAGTGGGGGGAGAGTGCATGCTTATGAGAGGGAGAGAGAGAATCCCAAGCAGGCACAGAGCCTGACTCGGGGCTCAAACTCACAAACCATGATGAGATCATGGCCTAAGCTGAAATCAAGAGAGTTGCTTAACCGACTGAGCCATCCAGGTGCCCCTACAATAAAGTGCTATTAACTATAATCACCATCCTGTATATTAGATTCCCTGAACTTATTCATCTTGTTACTGAATGTTTTTAGCTCTCCTGCTAATATTGTGTTCTGTTATGCTAAACTTCTTGATTGTGTTATTTTATAAAAAGACAAACAAGGTGTAAGTGAAGATTATTTTCAATTACTATTTAGCTCTGATAGGATAATTATGGATTAGGGAAAATGGCATTTTGATATAACCTCAATTTTTTTGGCTGTTTCTCTTGCTCTTTCTTTAAAATTATTACAGAAAATCTCAAATATATTTTTTTAAAAAGTAGAGAGGAGAGTATGTCTGTCCATCACCCATCTTCAGCCCATGAGCAGACTTGTTTTATATATGACCCCCATCTATAACCCCTGCTCTTATATAGTGTATTTTGTAGCAAATTCTAGATACCATATCATTTCATCTGCAAATATTTTAGTATGCGTCATGAAATTGAAAGAAGTATTTTTTCAACATAACTTATTATAGCTAAAAAAATTAACAGCAAGTTTTTAAAATTATAATTCAAAGTTTTCAAAGCTTGTTGATAGGTACATGTGAGTATGAGTATATGTATGTGTGTGTACTCATGTATTCAAATTAGTCCCTAAATAAGGTCCAAGGTATTAGTTTCATAGAGCTGCTGTAATAAAGTATGAGAAACTGGGTGGCTTAAGACAATAGAAATTTATTCTCACAGATCTGGAGGCTAGAAGTCTGAATCCAGGAGTGGACAGGGTTATTTATGCTCCTTCTGAAACCTGTAGGGGAGAATCATTCTTTGGCTCATAGCTTCTGGTTTTTGCCTGTTACCCTTGAAGTTCCTTGGCCGCATCACCCAAACTCTGTCTCTGTTGTCACATGTTTCCTTGTGTGTCTCTTATTACAGTGTCTCTTTTCCTTTTATATGAACACCAGTCATATTGGGTTAAGGGCGCATTCCACTTTACTATTACCTTATTTTAATGAATTACATATGAAACAACCCTATATCAAAATAAGTTTGCATTCTGAGGTACTTCAGGTTAGATCTTCAAAATATTATTTTGGGGGACACAATTCAACCTATAATGAATTATAATCATAGAATTATAATTCTAATTATATATTGTTTTATATTTTATGAATTATAATTGTTTTATATTTTTAACATTTCTTATAATACTCCTGTAGAGTTTCTTTTTTTTTTTTTTTAACGCTTATTTTTGATACAGAGAATGAACGGGGGAGGGTTAGAGAGAGGGAGACACAGAATCCGAAACAGGCTCCAGGCTCTGAGCTGTCAGCACAGAGCCCGACGCAGGGCTCGAACTCACGGACCGTGAGATCATGACCTGAGCCAAAGTCGGTCGCTCAACCGACTGAGCCACCCAGGCGCCCCACTCCTGTAGAGTTTCTTATTGCTAATGGTATTTGCATGGGATGGCTTAAAATATTCACCTGTGCTTTGCCTATTCTCTGGAGCATGATTTTTCAGCATGAGCACTATTGGCATTTGGGTAAGATAGTTCTTTGTTAGTGGGTAGGGGTGTGTGTGGGAGTTTTATAGGTTTGTGAGCCTTATAGGATGTTTAACAGCATCCTCGGCCTCTACCCATTACACGCTAATAGTGTGTCACACCTCTGTTGTGACAACCATAATTTTTTTTCAAAAATTGCCAAATATCCCACGGGGGCAGAATCATCCCTGGTTGAAAAATGCTGACAGACATTCTCCTGGGTTTCGTTTTTTGGCAAGATTATTTCATAGATAATGTGTTTCCATCAAGAAGCACATAAGATCTGATTGTCTTTGTTATGTAAATTAGTAGCCTTTAATAATCATTGCCTTGATCTGTACTTCATTAATGGTTGTAAAATTCTAATGTCCTAGTTCTGTGATTTTTTACTCTGACCATGTATTAGCTGTAATTCTTCCACAGACAAACTTTCCTTCATCAATTATTTGATTGGTAACCCCAAGATACAGTTCTAATTGGAAACAAGATCTATGAAGATTTCTCTTTGTTTACCAGTTTTCAAAATAATGAACTTGTTCCCTAGCATTATCTGAAGAGGACTGAGGGGTTTTTTGGAACTATTAGGGAATTTATGGATTGAAACATATTTCAGTGCAGTTTTATCTCCACCTATGCTCAAAATGGCTCATACTTGGCCATTGGCCTATTGGCCAGGGGGAGCCACTTTAGTTAGCAACTCTTCTGAGTCATTTTGACAGGATCCCAGAATTCTTTGATTACTGCTTTCCGGTATAGCAAGATGTCGCAGGTTCGTAGTGTACATTTGCCGTCTCTGGATCCGTATTCTTTAAGACTTGGGACTGAGTCTCCCTTACTCCTCACTCTATATAACCTTCCCAGAGCAAAAGAATCAAACTGCCTCCATCCTCCTCCACCCTGCCCCTGAGTCCACACACTTAATACATAGACACTTCAATCAGTAATATTGGACAGGGGTAAGGCAACTGAGAATGGTGGTGGAGGTCATGTCTAATTGAAAAGTGTCTGATTGAAAGCATTACACTTCAACAAAACCATACAAACACTGTGTTGGTTCAAGGAAAGTCTTAGATCAGCAAGCACCAATTTGTAACCTGCGTTATAGGACCTAGACTTGGCCTGATTTAATGTTGAATATTGTGAAAAATATGTCTCAGAGACCCTAGATTTTATTGTCTTCCTCTGAAAGTGTTGATCACTTTGAAATTATGTATGCTTGGTTTTACATTTTGCAGGTGTGAATTTTTAGACAGCCCAAGGTGTTTTCATTCCTACCCTCTCGTGGGCTCAACCTCGAAATTCTCTCTTCTCAAATCTTGTACTGCTTTTGTTTTAGGCTAGGTCCCGATTAGGCTTTTACTCCTAAGATGTGGCCTGTCCCTCAAACAATATCTCAGTCACTTGTCTTCTCATTATCCATTATCTGGACTCCAGCTCATTGGTGTTTTCTTTGGATCGTTGACCATAACATGGCTTCTTTCTCCCTCAGAGCCTTTGTATGTGCTGTTCTCTGCCTGGAAGACCTCTTACCTCCACCTCTTACTAGGTATCAGTTTCAACTTCAACTCCTCACCAAGGCCTTTCTAGTTTTTCTCATAGAAAGCTCTCCTCCCCAAGCTGGCCTCACCATAATAGCCTCTTACTTGTTTCTTGCATGGAATTCATCATGTTTTTTAATTTGTTTACTTATGCTTTGTCTCCCTAACTAGAATGTAGAGTCCAACTTCTTGAAGAGAGAAACAAGATTTTATACTAAATATATTTCTTAATACCAGAGTCTGTAACAATATTTGGGACTGAGTAGCATTTTAATGAATACTAGTTGACTGAATTAATAATTGAGTAGGACGTTATATAACTTATTTATTTATTTATTTATTTATTTATTTATTTATTTATTTATTTATTTATAAAGAGAGAGCACATGAGAATGGGGGAGGGAGAGGGAGAGAGAGAGAGAGAGAGAGAATGGAGAGAAGAGAGAATCCCAAGCAGGCTCCGCACTGTCAGTGCAGAGCCTGATGCAGGGCTTGAATTCACAAACCACAAGATCATGACCTGAGCTGAAATCAAGAGTCAGATGCTTAACTGACGGAATCACACAGGCACCCCTATAACACTTTTCTTGATTCAGCCTTTTCTTACCTATTTAATATCAACCTGAACCAAACCATTGGTAGCTCTGTTACGTAGGACCTTTTTTCCAGAAAAACATCCTTTTATCACCTTTGCCCTTTCTCTCCTCACCTAGACTATTAATAGTCTTTTAGTTTGCAAGTAGGCTTAATTCCTTCTCCAGGAAGCTTTCCTTGACTCTATTCTGCACCCCCACCAGTCTGAGTAACATGCCCCTGAAGGTTACAGTAACATTCTGAGTTTACTTGAGGGAGTATTATCAATTGGAGGGCTGGAGGTAAATCTCCTCAACTTGAGCCATGTTAATTACTGCTACTGGTGACCTTGGACACTTCAATTTCTTACTTCACTTTCCCTGTATGTAAAATAAGGTAATATAATCTAATTGGGGTTTTGGAAGATGAAATCAGATTGTGTAGGTCAAATTCTCAGAACAATACCTGGCGCACAGTAGGAAAACACAATTTTCAGCAATTATCATTAGAGTGTAATTTCTTGCTAACTTATTTCTTCCATATATTATACTGAAAATTCCTTAAAGGCAGAAATACTGTCCTGTTTACCCTTGATTCCTATGCATCTGATGATACATAGCTTAGTTTTATATTTACTGTTTTTCTTTCGTTTTTTTTCTTCAAGCCCTCTTTAAATTCTTCCCATTGATTTTTCTCAATTTGTTACAATGGCCATCAAGAGCCAAGACTCTAGATTATTTGTCTTTGAACATGCTATTTGTTTTTATATAACAATGTTACTTTCTTTTCCCTCCAAATTTCCTTCCCGCGTAAACTTTACCGAGCAGTGAAGCAAAATGACATTTTCAGTCCTTTGGACCATAAACTTCATGCAAGTTTCCTTGCAGATTTTACCACATTATGTAGTTGAGTAATTTTTGGTCACTTCAGTAGTTTCAATTTCTCAATACTCTGTTTAAATCAACTGTGTACCCCAGCGCCTCAATACATACCTAAATCAAATGTTATTACATGAATTACAAAGCTATACTAAAGTACAGTAGAATTAATTTCCCCAATTAGCAGCAAAACTAGTAGGCTTTTGTGACAAGTGAGCGGGTTGCAGCCTGCGCTGCCTTTGGCTAACCCTAGGGCACCAACTATGAAAGTCTATTTGGCACTAAGAGTACAAAGTGGCGGCGGCAAAGGGACCCGCCCAGATTTATCCTAAGTCTCCGATTTCCAGAATTAGGAGATCCGCGTAACAACCAGAAGCATCTTTTGTCCTCGGGAAGGTCCGTCAGTAGGCTTTTCAGGTGAGAAAACAGCGCCACCAGGGTGTACGCATCGCTACGGGGTGCTCAATAAACCGTAATTTCGGCGATCTAGTCGCTGAAAAGAAGACTCAATCCGTGGACATCCGGGCTGTGGGAGACGAAGCGACGTGCTGACGTTATCACGTTTCCCTTGCCCACCCCGCGTTTCTCCCGCCCCTCTCCGCACTGTGACGGTCCCAGTGAGGAACGAAGCGTAAACAGCGCAGGGCATTTCGGGAGCGGGATTGTTTCAAGCAGGAAGCAGGCTCCATTTTAGCGCCGCCCGCCGTCGCCATCTGTTTCCCTTCCCTCCCCCTACCCCCTCCCGTACCCAAGCCCCAACGGGAAGGCCGGGCCTAGGGCGCCAGAGGCTGGAGTGAAAGGAGAAAAGGGAGAAAGGGAAGAAGCGAGGAGAAAAAGGGTGAGTTGAGAAAGGTGAGCGGTAGAGGCCAAGGTGGGAAGCGCGCAGCCCAGCGGACGGACTGACGGACGTGCCCGTGCTACGGCTGCCGCGGCTGCGGCGCCCGCGCGGGTCGCGTCGAAGCGGCGGCGGCGGCAGCAGCAGCAGCAGCAGCAGCAGCGGAAACAGGAGGGGAGCAATGGCGGCCGACAGCCGGGAGGAGAAAGGTTAGTGCGGAGAAAGGTGACGGGCGGAGGCGACACTCGGGAATCGGTCGATGGAGCCGTGGTTGTCGTTGCGGGGTGGGGGTTGGGGAGGTTAGCCTGCCCCGCGCGGAGCCGATCCGTCCCAACCGAGACACTTGCACCCGCTGGAAGAGACTAGGCCTGCTCTTGCGTCCTCGATTTCCGAACCACCTAGCACTTCATCTCTCCTGGGTTTTTTTTGTTTTGTTTTGTTTTGTGTTTTGATCCTAATTCTCTTCTTTTTCCGTTCTGCAGTCCTGGGCGCGGCTGAGAGGGCCTGTTCTTAGTGGCAGGCCCTTGGGTTTATTTCCTGGTAGGATTATGCGGGTGTAATGCGTATTTTCAGAACGACCCTTTCTTTTAGGCAAAATTTCGAAAATCCTTAATGCCACGGCCAAAGCTGGTAGTCTAGTAAGTGAGCATTTTTAAGAAGTGGTACAGGTGGATTCGTAATCTCGAGAAATATCTACAAGTAATTTGTGGCTCTTCCCGTTAAATAGGCAAAGTGGCAAGAATTGCCCCTCTGGTTCCTCGAACACTTATTTTGGAAAACATGATGTTTGAAGCAATAATTATATGACTTAGACATGGCAAAAAAAAAAAAATCCTAGCCACTATTTTGATAGAAACACGTTGTGTTAGCTCCCAGAAGGTACAACCAGGAACAAATGGGTGTAATTTATAGAGAGCTGAAGGAGTAATACAGTTACAGTAAATATAGGAAAAACTGATGTTGGTAGAAAGGGATGTCATGTCTTTTGAAAAACCGACCTCCCAAGTGCTACAGATGTTTATGTATATCCTGGATCAATACCTGTCTGGAGAGTGGTCTAGTTTAGATGCTGCTTTTAGGGTCTTTTCTAACCTTAAGATTATCATGATTGTTTTGGGAAGGTTATAGTTAACAAAAATATGGTGCTGCTGCTGCCCTGTATATACTTCACAGATCTCCTCTTCAGTGTGGCTAACCAACTTGGGGTGGGGATTTGTTGAATGGATTCTAGAGTCAAGTTGCACTAGGCCCACGATCTCTTTAGTTTTTCTCCTTAAGAGAAAGATGAATCTTCATGCTTCATTAAACTGCTCTAGGATAGGGACAAGCTTGGAGCCTGGAGTGTGTGGAAGTATCTTTAAGAAATTGGGGCTATCTTAAACCAATTCAGTGATTAGGTTGTTGTAGTTTGACCTAAGTCTTAAAAAATGCACCCCTTTGAGAAGCACGAAAAGAATGTGGAGGTCGGGTTGCAAGGTGTTAGTGACAAAAAAGGGACTGCTTTTAATTAGTAGTAAATTTAGTTATTACAATAGATCATTTCAATCAAGAATTCATTCAGTCGACATTTGATTGCATCAGAATGTAATCTATGAGCTCTGTGTTGGAGTGAGTGCTGGTTGTGATCGGTAAGGTAAACCAAATACAAAATGAGTAAAAGTCCGTACTTCTCAAGGATTCATTGTTAAAATGAACACAGTTGTTAAATTAGTAATAGAGTAGATACAGTAAAGTGCATTTTGGAAGAAGAGTCATTTTTAAGTTTATTTATTTTGAGAGACAGAGAGAGAGAGAGAGAGAGAGAATCCCAAACAGGCTTTGCACTGTCATTCAACGCAGAGCCCAAAGTGCCCATGTATCTCACGAACCGTGAGATCATGACCCGATCCAAAATCAAGAGTTGGACACTTAACCAACTGAGCCACCCAGGCGCCCTGAAAGTAGGTGATGTTTTAAAAATTGTTTTAGAGATGGATTTAGTGATGAAAGTTCTTAAGAACATGTAATGCCACCTGTTAGCACTACTTAGGGTAGTCATCCAACTTTTGAAAGAACTCACATTTTTGTAGTTTTTAAAAAAAGTTAATTCCCATAGTGGAGTTTATATCTCTTAAATCTTTGATATTAGTGCTTGTCTTTATAGATTAGCTCAAAGATGGTCTCTAGTGGGAAAGCTAGCAAATATAAAAGCTATTGGAATTGCTTATTTAATTTTGTAATGGGAAGATTTCCACAATAATTCATTTTGCAAATAAAGAAACTGAGTTCCAGGGTGTCTCACCTAACTTTATTTATCATTGTTACACAGCCAGAAAAATAGCCAGAATTAGAATACCTAATTCACTCTTCCTTATACTTCTGCAAGAAAAAGTGGGAAATGAAGTATTTGTCAGTAGTTACCTTATGCAAAACATTATGAAATTATAAACTTAAGCCCTCTAAGAATCTTAGACTTCTCACAGGCCTTAAATGATTTCATGAATGATGTAAAATCTTGATGAGAAATGAATTTAAATTGCAGACGTTTGCTGTTGGTCACAGAACAGTTAAAAGACTTGGTTATAGAGTCGTTGGATTATTGGGCTTTCTACATTGGCTATGTAATAAATAGACATTAACTTCTATTATACTTCTATAATACCCATATTTAGAACCTGAAGCCTATATAACTGGACAAATTGCCAACTCCCTCTGATTCCTGTGGTGATTATTTGTCCAAAAAATAGATTTGAATGATACTAATACTTTATGAGGAATACAAATCTTTTCTATTTTAAATACCTTGTATGTGTTTTATTTCTTAAGGTCTTACGAAGTTCTCTCTGAAAAACAGTGTAAAAGTTTATCCAAAATGTGGAAAGTGATTTACCACTTTCATAAGTAACATGTTTTTCTACATTACTGAACGGAAAGCTCCATGAGGGCTAAGAGTAGGTCTATCTTACTCACCAGGTTCCTGACGTACAGTAATCATGACTCAGTGTCTTGAAGAAATGACTTGCAAGGTTGGACTTGGTTCATAACTGACCATGAGACATTTGCCTCTGCTATCCAAAGCCAAGGATTTTGTCAGTTTAAATTGTGTATGTATACACACAGTCACACAGGCAAGAGCACATAAATATGTACACACAGTCATATATACATACACATATTTTATGAACATACTTCAGCCCTGTTTATAGTGAGTCCTTAGAAAAAGATTGACTTTCTTGGTTCACTTTAGTTAGGGCTTTAGAAAGCATAGAGTATGTATTTGATAACCCAATGTATTTGTTTTACCCAAATAGAAATAGGATAAAAAAATTTAAAATACTCTCCTTAAACTTCAGATTGTATGCTTACTATGCTTAGAGCAGATTTGGATGTGATGGGAAATGCAAGTCTCTACACTTCATTTAGAGGAATGACAGTTTTGAATGACAAAGTGACTGAGACTGGTCTAACGTAAAATGTAACAGAAGGGTAGGTTCCAGGAAATTTTGCTTCATTGTCAAAGCCGACTAAAACTATATTAAATGAATTAAAAGATATAATCTACTTTGGTGTTCTGTGACGTAAAACAAATGTGTAGTATACTTAACTGGCCAGTTTTCTTTAAATACTCTAGGTCTTTGTTCCCGACCCTCACATAAATAGCACTTTGTATCTCCTGACCCAGAAGTTTCCAGGTCCAAAACAATGGGCTGCTTTCTCAGACAAAGGTTAATTTTCTACACTGATATCCCTGGAGTTAAGGCTTGTGGCCTTCCTGGGCCAGGAATTGCAAGATTAAAGTGTAATTCTGGTATAATGGAAAGAGCACTACATTTGTATGCATAGTTGTGAGATTTTTGTTATGTCACTTCAGTTCTGTGGGCTGCATTCTGGAATTCTTGTTATATACCTAACCTTCTGGTGGTTAAAGTACTTTGAAAGCCAGTTAGATTTCCATTTTCCCATGATTATGTAAAACAAACTGGGGTACCTGGGTGGCCGTGTCAGTTGGGTTTCTGATTCTTGATTTCGGCTTGGGTCACGATCTCTTTCAGTGGGCTCTGTGTGACAGTGTGGAGCTTGCTTGGGATTCTTGGTCTCCCTCTCTCTATCCCTAACCCATGCACGCCTGTGTGTACTCACTCATGCGCATCCTCACTCATGCACTCTCAAAATAAATAAACTTAAAAAAATCCCCCAATAAAACAATAAAAAAGAAGTTTTGTTAGTCCTAACATCTTGAAAAATTTTGAACAAGCTTTAAAACAATGATTGCTTTTATTTTCTTTTGCCTCCTACATCCCTGGAAAACTCAGTTTGGTAATTGTGACGGTAACTAAGATTGTGCTAGTTTGCACCAGTGATGATAATGAGGTTCATATACATCATATATTGTGAATGCAAAACATTCACAGATGATTGCACTTCTACAGAGGAGTCAAGCTAGCAGCAAGCCGCATTGTGTTGTTTTTGAGACAATGTTTAAGTCCATCATTTAAGTCCACGTGAAAATCTGAGTTTGGGAATCCTTGAAAATTTGGAAGATCTGACAACATGGTGCTTGAATTTTGTCAAGGCAGTTAATCAACTAGAGTTGAGTACGATTGTCCTCCTTACTGTTTCTACTCTTTCACAAAGTATCATGCATATTAAGTTTATTTGCAGTTATTTAACATTGTTATTCATGAGTTGCAGGCTTTTATGCATACTAGGGTCCAGCAGATAAAGTATTCCTTAATAGTTAATGGTAGGTATTAGGTTAAACAAAAGGAAAAGAGCAAGCACGGTCTGTGTGCAAAGCAGTATTTGTAAATGCACGTATTCATCCGGCATAAACCCAGATTGTCTCTTGCAAAGCCTTGACATGTTACTACCTCTCTGTGTCTTAACAGAAGACTATCAGGACTGCTCCAGCTGGTTGCTTTCAGGTGAGAATCTGGATCCCTAATGACCAAATAGTCCGTTCAAAAAATGCAAGGTCTGGGTTTTTATATTAAATCCTTAAAGTTTTCAAAACAGTGTCCAAGAGCTAGATTCATGCAAGTTGTTAGGGTATAACTTTGGATGGATTTGAGTTTTAGCTGTAAATAGAAATACTGTTTAATGAGTAATTTGTTTCGTTTGAGCTAATTCATTGTGACAAAATTCATTCTGTTGTGAAACCTTGAACAGTTTTTGAGTTTTTAAAATAGCTTTAAAAAAAATACCGTATTCTTTATGTAGATTTTTCAAAAAACATTGTGAAGTGCTTTATCTCATAGAAGTATATACTTCTATGAGTTATTTTTGTAGTATATGAATTGTATGTTCATGGAACTCTTAATGACATTTACTAATCTTTGTTCATTTTAGTATTAATATTCTTAGGTTGGGTGCTGTCAAGCTACTATGAAGGAATTGAATGTATATGAATATTTATACAGTATATTAATGTATAATTTTAGGGCAAAGAGTGATTTAAAACTCTTTATTAAAGGCTTATTTAAAAAATTAAAATAAAAATTAAATTTGTTAAGGTAGTTTAAAGGTCGTGCTAGAGAACTAGTGGGTGTTATTTTATGTTAGAACTATTTTTTTTTCCAAAAAGGATATGGCAGTGATGATTAGTATTCAGCAGTGGTAGTTTCTGAGAATATTTAAATAATCTTCATTTTCTTTATAATTAGTTCATTTTAGGGACGCTTGTGTGGCTCAGTCAGTTAAGCGTCCGACTCTTGGTTTTGGCTTAGGTCATGAACTCATGGTTTGAGAGCTCAAGCCCTGTGTTGGGCTCTGTGCTGACAGCATGGGACCTGCTTGGGATTCTCTCTCTCCCTTTTCCTCTGCCCTTCCTCACATGCGTGTGCGCTCACGTGTGCTCTCTCTCTTTCTCTCTCTCTCTCTCTCTCTCTCTCTCAAAAAAAATTAAAAAAATGTCATTTATATTAGGGGTTGGCAAACATTTTGTAAAGGGTTATATAATAAATGACATTTTAGGCTTTGTGGGCCACAGAAGGGTTTGTCACATATTTTTTTGTGTGTGTCTTCCCCCCCCCCCGGCCCCTTTTAAAACACAACCTTTAAGATGCAGAAACCATTCTTATTTTTACCTTACTGGTTAAAAAAAGCAAGCCATAGGCTGAATTTGTTCTGCAGGCCTTAGTTTGCCAATACTGTGATAAAACCACAGTTAGATTATTGATGTCACGGAGTATAATACATAAAAATTTGTAGACCATCAAGTGAGAATGTAGTGTTTGATCCTAAAGTAAATTTCAAGATGTTACAGTGTCACTCATACAGGGCTTTCTGGTGCATTAATTGAAATTAATCTAGTGCACATTACTTTTTAATAATATTTTGCATTTTTTTTTGTGCCCTTATACTTTGTTTAAAGATTTTACTACTACTTCCCTTCTAATTTAACTACAGATTTTAGAAAACCTGAACTGGAGGCTGGTACCCCCAACTGTTTCTAGACAAGTGAATTTGGTCACCTGGCACTTTTGAGCTTCCTTTTCTCTATCTGAAGTAATGGATGATAAAACATACCTTAGGTGATTCATTTATGTATATAGGATATATGTAAAAGTGGTAAAATGTTAAAAGGAAAAAAAAAGGAAGCATTGGTTAAATATTTGTTGTGTTAAAAATTTGTAGCTACTTAAAAAAATTTTTTTTTAATGTTTTTATTTATTTTTTGAGACAGAGAGAGACAGCATGAGCAGGGGAGGGGCAGAGAGAGAGGGAGACACAGAATCCGAAGCAGGCTCCAGGCTCTGAGCTGTCAGCACAGAGGCTGACGCGGGGCTCGAAGTCACAGTCTGTGAGTTCGTGATCTGAGCCGAGGCGGGATGCTCAACTGACGAGCCACACAGGTGCCCCTGTAGCTGCTTATTAAAACTGCAACCAGTCTCTGCATTTGATTAATACACTTATTTGTTAAGGCTTTTTAAAACAATAATGACCTTTTTTTTAATAGGGAAACCATGATCTAATTTCATGCTTGAAATTTATATTGATTTAAATTAACCTGTACAGTTCATTCTGTGTTAGGTTTAGCACATGTAAAGTATATAATTTAAGGTGAATGTTCAGGCTTTTGGGTTGTTCTTTCTACTAATGGAATTAGTGATTTCATGAAAAGATGTGTGTAGCACTATGTTTACTTAATTGCTTATTTCGTTGTGATAATTGTTGTTGTTCAGAAATATAGTTAATTCTGTGAACATCTGTTGGATCCAGTGTTTTACTGATCAGAGAGCTAGAAGTAAATAAAAATTCATATGATGTATATATTTTAGAAAAACAGTAAAGTATACTCTTAACCACCCAAAGAAAGGAATTGCTATGCCATTCCAGGCAGTGTCACTTTTGATGTTCTTACACAGAAACTGTTTGACTCCAAATACTGAGATGTTACTTTTTCCTGTATCCTATGTAAGTAACCTTGCTTACTTTCCTATCACGCCTACATTGTGTTTTAGTTCTCTTCAGTCACTGATTTCTGTTTCCCTTTGGAGATATTTTAGTCTGATTTAATTGTTTATAGACCTAAGGTCAGGTTAATAACCCTTGCTATATATATAAAAAAGTAACCCTAGCTATAGTTTTTTTTTTTTTAATTAAAAAAAATGTTTATTTTAGAGAGAGTGTGTGTGCACACACATGTGTGCGGGGGAGGGGCAGAGAGAGAAGGGGACAGAGGATCCAAAGGGGGGAATCTGTGCTGACAGAGAGCCCGATGTGGGGCTCGAGCTGTGAGATTATGACCTGAGAGGAAGTTGGACGCTTAACCAATTCAGCCATCCAGGTGGCTCCATGCTTGCTATACTTTTGAACGGGCTTTGCTTTTTGGCTTGAACCATAAATGTAATTGTCCTAACCCATCAACGTTTATGAGTTCACATTTCTCTTTACCACACCTTGAATTTGGAAAGATATTTTTGACACCAGAATACTTGTGTTCAAAGCATTTATCATTAATTTTAGTGTATTATTTAAAAAAAATCAATTTAAGGTGGTAAATATTTGCATGTATTTCTTAGAACTTACTTTGTCCTGTTGTATACATGGGAATGCAGTGATAAAACTGAATTGTAGGTTTTCATGATCATTCAGCATGTTAATTGTAGTCAGTAGTTCTCTTGACTGAACAAGTTACACTTTTCAGAGTTGATACCAGCAGTTTCAAACGTTTTTGATTGTGTAGCACATCAATACTTTTTTTTACTTTTAATGTTATTTTGACATATTTTGGACAGAATAGATAAATGAATAGTACAAAAATTTTTTTATCTTTGAATTATATTCCACACATGTTAACTTTTTACCGCATCGTTTTTCTTGAATTCATTCTCTCTTCTCTCTTTCTGTGTATATATGTGGATATATGCATATGCAGACACACTTTTTTCCTGAACTGTTTGCCAGTTTTAGACACGGTGCTTCTTCATCCCTAATACTTGAGTGTGTATTTCCTAAGAAATAGGATTTTCTTTAATTTAACTATAGTGGTATCAAAATCAGGAAATTAACAGAGTGGTACCATACTCTACAGACCTTACTTAAATTTCACTAGTTTCCCAGTCGTGTGCCTTGTTCAGTTATTGTGTCTCTTAAGTCTTTTAATCTGGAGTAGTTTCTTAGTGGATTGGTATTAGCGGATTGGTATTATTTCATGACCCTTTGTTTCAGTTTGATGTTTCCTTAAGTATAGGTTCAGAGTTTGCATTTTTTTGCGTTTTTTAATTTATTATTTTTTTTTTTGAGAGAGAAAGAGTGTGAGAGGGGGAGGGGCAGAAAGAGAGGGAGATGCAGGATCTAGGCTCTGAGCTGTCTGCACAGAGCCCGATGCGCGGCTCAAAACCCATGGACCTCAAGATTGTGACCTGAGTCGAAGTCGGATGCTTAACCGACTGAGCCACCCAGGCACCCCCAGAGTTTGCATTTTGGCTGGGAATATCACAGAATTGTTTTATTCTTAGTGCATCATGCCAAGTCTGTAATACTGATTTGACATACTGCTGGTGATGTTAATTTTGATTACTTGGTTAAGTTAGAATCTGCCAGGTTTCTCCACTGTAAAATTATTTTTTTCTTGGTAATCAATAAGTAGGTTGTGAGGAGTACTCACCATCCTTGGTAGGTGTGTGTTTATGTTACACACAAGTATTTCTGTTCTAATTTTTTATGCACATTTTAAAGCAGTTACAAAAATGAGAAATTAGAGGTTGAAGTACAGATATAGAAGTTTTTAACGTTTTCTCTTGTACTCCACTATGTCCTTTCATACCCTATGGAGTGGGTGTACACTACTCCTGGCTTTGTAGTCCAGAGTTCTGTATCATGTCCTTTATCTTGTATGGTTTTATAGAATTACTGTCGTGTCTTGATCCTGAAATAAAAGATCTTTGACGGTTATGTTTCCGTATTTACGTAGACCCAACATAGTCAAGATAAATGCTTAATGGTAATGATTTTTCCCTATGTTTAATTTCCTGCTTTCAGATGGAGAACTTAATGTTCTAGATGACATTTTGACTGAAGTACCAGAACAGGATGATGAACTGTATAATCCAGAGAGTGAACAAGATAAAAACGAGAAAAAGGGTATGTAATATTTTAAATTTTTTGTTAAAATAAGGTTTTTTTTTTTATTAAAATTTTTAAAAAATGTTTTATTTATTTTGAGAGAGAGGGAGGGAGTGAGCCAGGAAGGGGCAGAGAGAGAGAGAGAGAGAGAGAGGAAGAGAGAAGGATCCAAGCAGGTTTAGTGTTGTCTGCTCAGAGCCTGACATGGTCTCAGACTCATGAACTGTGAGATCGTGCCCTGAGCCAAAATCAAGAGTCAGATACTTACCCAACTGAGCTGCCCCGGTGTCCCTAAAAAGTTTAAATAGAGATTTAATTTATTAAGAAAGTGACTTTGCTTTTGCTCTTGTTCCTGGGGTCAGTTAACACCAAAAGTGTGCAATCATTACAAACTGTGGTACCCAGTTCAATATGAATAAAAGTAATCTATTTCTTTTCAAACGTGTGAAATTTCTCAAATACATGAATTTATTCCAGTATTTGCAAACTATAGTTTCTTTATGATTAATTTTGCAGTAAAAATATTTCAGAAGACATTTTAAAGATAAGAGCTCTTTTTTCTCTCTGATACATACTCTCTGTTAATCTTTGGTGAAATAAATAGAAGACATAAAACACTTACATGTGTTCTTTAAATTGTATTTTTAAGGATCAAAAAGAAAAAGTGACCGAATGGAATCTACTGACATCAAGCGGCAAAAGCCTTCTCTTCATTCAAGACAGTTGATTTCTAAGCCACTGAGCTCATCTGTCAGCAATAACAAAAGAATAGTTAGTACCAAGGGAAAGTCAGTTGCAGAGTATAAAAATGAGGAATATCAAAGATCTGAAAGAAGCAAGCGTCTAGAAGCTGATCGGAAGATTCGTTTGTCAAGCAGTGCTTCTAGAGAACCTTATAAGAGTCAGCCTGAAAAAACTTGTCTCCGGAAAAGGGATCCCGAAAGGAGGACCAAATCCCCTACACCAGATGGTTCTGAGGTAGTAAATGTTATTGCAGATATAAAACAGAAAGCAATTCTTTTTGAGGCATTAGAACTATTTATTCAGTCTGACTTTATCTGTTATATGACTGCTGATTCCCTTTTTCTTTAAACATCAGAGAATTGGGCTTGAAGTGGATAGACGTGCAAGCAGATCCAGCCAATCTTCTAAGGAAGAAGTTAACTCTGAAGAATATGGCTCTGACCATGAGACTGGCAGCAGTGGTTCTTCTGATGAGCAAGGCAACAACACTGAGAATGAGGAGGAAGGGGTGGAAGATGTGGAAGAAGATGAAGAGGTAGAAGAAGATGCGGAGGAAGATGAAGAAGTGGACGAAGATGGAGAAGAGGAAGAGGAGGAGGAGGAGGAAGAGGAGGAGGAAGAAGAGGAGGAGGAGGAGGAAGAAGAAGAATATGAACAGGATGAGAGAGACCAGAAGGAAGAGGGAAATGATTATGACACTCGAAGTGAAGCTAGCGACTCTGATTCTGAATCTGTTTCCTTCACAGATGGATCTGTCAGATCTGGTTCAGGCACAGATGGATCAGGTACTACTCTTTGTATGTATAAGTTTCTCTTAAGAAAAAAAATTGACCTGATTTTATTTTTGAACATACTTAAATTGAATTATAAAATATTTAGAGATGTGGGATGTTAATAAGACTGTCTCATGATTTTTTTTACAATTATATGCCTTTGAGTATTAGAAATACATTTGAGTAAGGTTTACATATCTTAGTAAATGTGTTTCCCAACTTCATATTGTATTCTAAATGAATGCAAGTCTGATTGTTTCTCTATGGAAATGTATTTCAGGTTTTAAGGTTATAAATTCTTAGGTTTTCATACCTGTCACCAGTTTGTTTAAACACTGATACCTGATCTACTTGATACTGACATGGAACCTGTCTGGTTGGCATTACAGTATTTCTATATCTGATACCTGTAGATTTCTGTCATTTGGCAATAGAAATCAAAACAACTTTCTTTTTCTCTTGGGAACACACACTGTTTTTCCAATTCTGTACCTGTGGATTGACTGACTTGCAGGGTCTCCCAAAGGCTGGTGTAAAAGTACAAGAGGTGGAAAGTAAGAGTGTAAGATTCTTGTGGGGAGATTGGTTAAGAGTTGTCTTGGGTTATTCCTTCAATACTACATGTTCTACCACTTTATCCCTGTCTGATCAATGAGATGTAAATATAGGAATGGTAGGTAGTTGCAGTCATGAGGCTAAGAGGGGACCATCTTTTGGCGGAAAATTCAGAGTACAACAAGGAGAGGTCAGGGTACTTAAAAGAACCCTTGCCATTATATGATGGTTACACATACTGTCATGACTGTCTTATGTCAAAATGCAGCCAGATCTGCTATATATACTAAATGAACTAAACTTTGGAATATAAGAACAATTCTGTTCTTTTGTTATTACAGAATAGTTACAATTTCATTATTAATAGTTTTATCATTTTGATAGTACATTGTTAGTAAGTCACATTCTTAAAATTGTATAGGTGATAGAGCAAATGGCCAGCTATTTTCTAGTGATTGGCAACTGAAGTGCTTTCAACCTTTTGCTTACTGGAGTTCTAGGTTTCAGAGTTTAGACAGGATTTTAAGAGATTTAAAGAGTTAAACTGAATTGATGGGAAGTTAAGTTTGATATAAAAATTTGCAGAACCTGTTTTTTTTTTTTTTAAGGTTTATTTATTTTTTGGAGACTTAGAGTGTGAGTGGGGGAGGAACAGAGAGAGGGAGGCACAGAATCTGAAGCAGGCTCTCCAGGCTCTAAGCTGTCAGCACAGAGCCCAACTCTGGGCTCAAACTCACAAACTGTGAGGTCATGACCTGAGCCGAAGTCAGACACTTAACCCACTGAGCCACCCAGGGGCCCCAAAATTTGTAGAATCTTTAATTCTGTTCTCCCGTTACACTTTTTGCAAACTGATGAGATGATGTATTTTTTGTAATTTATAATAATGGATGGAAAACAAAAAGTGCATTGACAATATTAATGAATGTTCATTTATTGTGACGACTGTAAGAAACATCTGTGGGGTAGAGGATGTTTTATTATAGCCATCTTTGGTATCCATGTTATGAACAATATTTCTTGTATGTCTTATTTAAGTCAAACAAAGGTGACTTATTTAAATTGGGTAGGACTTGAAACAATCTGCAGTTTTAATAAGCTCTTAGATGCTGCTGATACTGTATCAAGGTGCTTAATAATACTTCATATTTTTGTGGATAAGACATTTCAAATTCAGTGGTAACCAATAGTTTCATGAACTTTGATATCAAAACTATTTATAGAAGAGATTTATTATTATAAAAGAGATACCTGGAATTCTTACTTTCCTTATTAAAGGGAACTATTGTCTTTGGAAGATCCCTTATGTGGGACATGTTTCAGAGACTGTATTGTGGGCAGGCAGTTATTCTTTATCACGGAGTAGTTTCTCATCATAATGTGTGAAAGAAAAATGGGGGTGGATTTGGAACTCCCTAATTAGGAGATGTCTATTTTTAAACATGGGGGAATCACAGTTTAGTTTCTGTGTCATGAATTTTCTAGATTCTAGTTTATTTTACCTTATTTTTTTCTCAGAATCTTTGGTAACTTCTTTATAAAAGGGACATTTGGTGGTCATTAAAGGTTTATTTGTTAGATGACTTTCATTGTTCTTTTGATCTGAAAATAGTAGTTGGAAGAGGCGATCATAAACTCTTAAGATCAGTGGGAGTTATTTCTAATGGTATTTATTTTAAAAGTGTAGAAGCTTTCTCTTAACAATTTTTTTTTTCAACTTTTTTTTATTTATTTTTGGGACAGAGAGAGACAGAGCATGAACGGGGGAGGGGCAGAGAGAGAGGGAGACACAGAATCGGAAACAGGCTCCAGGCTCTGAGCCATCAGCCCAGAGCCTGACGCGGGGCTCGAACTCACGGACCGCGAGATCGTGACCTGTCTGAAGTCGGACGCTTAACCGACTGCGCCACCCAGGCGCCCCAGAAGCTTTCTCTTAAAAAAAAATAACAGTTGGGCAGGGTCTTAACTCTGCTTCTCTTTTTTCTTTTTTCCTGTATCATGTTAGTGAGATTGAACCATAAAGTATTGTTTTTAAGCAGCAGCAAGAGGTGTATTATCATTAGTGATCAGTTCATAATGCTTATTAGACTCCTACATATTCAAAGAGAAAAAAATGATAAAACATGCTAGACTTTTTAAATAAAAATTTAACAAGGTTTTACTTTTAATCTCTGTGAATTTCCTATTCATTGAGTCACCAAATTGGGTTTCTGCTGAGTGCCAGGCACTATGTAGGAATGTGTAGTCAGTGAACAAAACAGACATGTATGAGAGAGATTTAGGATTTTAACCTCCTGACTCTCATCTATTTGGGTGAGATTTTCAGCCATTTTATACTAAAAAGCTTCACTCTGTTCAGTTGAAGTCTTCTAGTTTGCCCTGAGGGAAAGGATTCTTAAAACTTTTGAAAGTTGGGTATCATTTAAAGCAGGCAAGCCTGGAAACAAATGCTTTTATCTATAGCTGGTTATTTGAGATACCATTATGCCCCCGAGGGATGCTAGCTTTAAATGGGCTTGGCTTTGTAATTGTGCTTATATGTGCTGCTTTGCTCTTCTCTTTCAGCCCTCCAGTAGGAAAACCAGCCTCACTCACAAGCTTATTGTTATGTCTATTTGGAGAGGCCTCAGAACATAAAAAAAGGGAAAGATGCTTAAACTAAAAGAAAAGGAATTTAGAATGTCTTTGGGATTTTCCATCTCCAGACTAGTTAGATCTGGAAGCCCCATTCAGTAGTAAAATACTTTTTCTGTTTGCTCCTAAGAAGAGAGCTCAGGGCTTAAAGAGGACTTGCATTTGAACTAGGTTCTGCACCCAGAAACTGGGACCCTGGCCATGTTGCTTAACCACTCCTCTTTTCTGTTTCCTTTTCAATAAATGCAAATAATGGCTTTAAGTGTTGCATGAGTTTGTTATGAGGATTAAGGAGATAATTTAGCTAAATCTTTTTAAGTAGGTAACTCTTTATAGTCATTCTATAATATAAAATTTTATGCGGGATCATTGATCATTTTTCTGCTGTTTTTATACAAATAAATTCGTGTATTTTCTCTCCATATTTATTCCTTCTTATTTCCTAGCTGAAAAGTAAAAGAGCTTCTAATGGTATAATTAAAATACCAATAAACAGAGACAGGAGAGCCTAATCCATTTTAGGTCTTTGTTTTTAAGCTTAATGAAGTTCCAAATTAAAACGGTTCTTAACTGACCGGTAATGTAAACTTTTTGGATCCACTGAAGATTCCTAGCTTTTTAGTAGAAATACATAGGCTATCAGTAAGATTTTAGGAATAAACTTTAAATTGAATTTGAAGAAAAGACCAGTAATCCAAGAAGGAAGTGGACAAGAAGAATGAACTCGAAGACACATGAGCAAGCAGTGGCAACCAGAAAAGCAATCACCAACTTACTCTAGTGTATTATTATTAATTTATTTTTACATTGAAAACCTTTGGTTCTAGGGCTCATCAGACACCTAAGAATCAGAGTTGGAATTGTAATGAAGAATGATAGTATACTTTTTAGAGAGAGACTTGGAACAGTGGTACCTGATATGTAGAAAGAAACAGTATATTTTACTGAAACAAAAGTTGTATTTGCAGATTTCCCCCCCTCTTGGAAAACTTTATTCAAAGGACTACCTTTATATATAGGATAAGTCATTCTCAGTTACGGCCATGTGTTTTTAATTTAAGTTGGTGGGAGAAACATGTTTCTGTGTTTGAACAATACCTTTGAAATGGAACACCTTCTGAGGAAATTGAGGGATCAGGGGAGAGATTAGCAATGACTATTAGAGATTGTGCAGAAACCAGGCACGTGATACGTTCTTGTTTGAGTACCTGTCTTGTAATGTTTTTAAAAATCTCATTTGAATTCTTTTTAGATGAGAAAAAGAAGGAAAGGAAGAGAGCTAGAGGCATCTCTCCAATTGTTTTTGATAGAAGTGGAAGCTCTGCATCAGAGTCCTATGCAGGTATCCTCATTTTACTTTCATTTGTGGTCATATCTGACTGATTCTGATGTAATTTGCTGTAGAAAGTGTGGAGGCTGTAGTTTAGTGTGAACTTGTTGATGTTCATTAGTATTGATTTTTGGCATGTTCAGTGTAATAATTCTAGAGAAAACTAAGCTTTTTCTTATTATTTTAATCCTGTTCTGTTACTGCTTAAGTGGAATTTCACTTTTTTTTTTTCTTGGAAGATGATGATTCAGTGACTAGTTTTCTGAGTGGGAAACTGTTCAAATATACATTATTTTTAAAAAATCCAAACAACCCAAAAAACAAAACACTCGTACACATTGAGAAGTATTTTTTTGTGTGTGTGGGTGCGCCAGGAAGAATAATTTGTCTTGAATGAGAACTTTATGTGACAAGACTGTAGAAATTTTGTCTTATCTCTATTAAAGCTCAATCTGAACAAATGTACTTTGGCTAAATACAGGTTCAGAAAAGAAGCATGAGAAATTATCATCTTCCGTTCGTGCTGTCCGAAAAGGTATCATTTAAATTTGAAATTGTTTTCATTGCATGCTGCATAAAGTCATTATTTTGCCTTATTAGTTCTCCATTAATAGTTGGTTTTAATGTAGTAATGTTCTGATATATTGCATTAAAGAAAAAATTAATGATGTAGTTTTACATAGAGACAGCTCCACATTTACTTCTTACTGCATACCTTTTAGAACAGTAACAAAAATCTCAGGATATTTTATGGTTTTGGACACCGTGGATAGTATATATGTTTTTAATAGCATAATCGTCTATTTAAATGAATGATTTTGGAAAAGAAATCTATAAAATTTGTAGCCATTTTCATCTTAAATATGAATCTGATATATCGGAACATCACTAGATTAGGTTTAACTTCTTGCAGAATGCTGGTGTCTTTTCTTAGCTTTGCTCTATTATGTGTTGTGGCTTAGCTTTCCAGGTTGAATGGGTGATTATGAATTTTAAAAGTTTAGCTGGGTTGTAGAGGGCTAATTTCAGTTAGTACAGCTTACACGTCTGTGATAATGGCTTCTGATTAATCAGTTTGGGTTTCTTTTTTTTAGATCAAACCAGTAAACTCAAATATGTCCTACAGGATGCAAGATTTTTTCTCATAAAGAGTAACAACCATGAGAATGTGTCTCTTGCCAAAGCTAAGGTATTAGCATCAGTTCTGTTGAAACTATCCCAGTCTTGAAAATTTTAAGTGTGAAGGTAGACTTGAGTATCTTGAGTGGTATACTGTGATTTTCATTAGAGCTTTAAAGATCCACAGCCCACTTGCCACTTAAGGTCTGCTTTGTGGCCATGTAAGCGACCTAATAGTAATTTGAGTTTTCTTTTCAGTCTTGAAGGTGATTTTAGAAGTCAGAATATTTGATATTGAAGAATTATGTATGTTTTATACTTCGTACTGTAAAAGAGTATTTTTTTGGATTTTTGTGTTTCTGTTTTCAAATGCTAACTTACTGAAGTAACGTTTTAAAAGTTTCTACAACCATTTTTTGTTTTATATTGATGCTGGTTTTACACCTTGATGTTGTTGAAAAGAAATCATTCTTTTATGGGGAGTTTCTTTTATTTTTAGAAGTGACATCACTTGGACTTATTTTATTTATTTATTTTATATCACTTGGATTTAGAAGAAAAGAGAAAGAGTTAGCTAAAAGGCCCACCCAAGCAAGGCTTTACAAAAAGGATATGTCCAGTTGCTGTTAGGATGTTGTAAGATATGAATTTTCTTTTAAAATACCTATATTTGTTACACCGTTACAAAATTTTCCTTTTCTTGATTTAAAATGAATCATTATAGCCTCTACTGATTTTTAGAAAATTAATAATTTTTCAAACCATATTTTGTCAGTATTACTGTCTTATATTTGTCATTATCCATCAAACTAGATGGAATAATATACCAAATAGCTATCCCGTGGAAGTTTATTCTGTTTCTCTGCTAGAGTGAATTTAGGCAGAAGTAATTAAGCACTTAGTGTGAATGAGATCTAGTTTGTAAGAATAGACTGACTGAATTAGAGCTTCTGCCTTACCTTACCATGCTATTTCTTTTGATCTTTTCACGAACAAGTAATAGATTACAATGCTTTAGAAATTAGTAGCTTTGTTCTTGCTCTGTGTACAACGGAGGCTTTTTTTAGTCAAACTATTAATGTCTAAAAATTTGAACTTAAATAGGAAAAATGAGAACTGCTAGAAACCAGACAGAAATTTTCCACTTATAATTTACCAATATAGTATTTTTAATTATTTTGATTAAGCAGTTTAAGGAGAAAAATGTACATGCTGTGATTCACCTTCAAACATGTTTTTACCCACAGTAAATCATTGTGAAAATTAAAATAATTCTAGGTGATTGTTTCTATTATGTAGAATTCTATCTCATAAGATTTGACATCCTTCCCCCAAAATCTTTAATGATTTTGTTAAGGTTGGGAATTTTCTCCATATTTTTCTTGAGTTTTTAATAAATTAGCACATTATTTTGACAGCTGATAAGTAAGACCTTTCTTAATTATAGCTTACTTAAATTTAAAATACAGCAGTATCTGTAGCTTTGGTCTTTTGCAGATACAATTGCAGTGGTGAAAGATTTGCATTAATTTCAGTCTGTGATCTTTATGTTATTTGTGTAGGGTGTTTGGTCCACGCTGCCAGTAAATGAGAAGAAATTAAATGCTGCATTCAGATCTGCAAGGAGTGTTATCTTAATATTTTCTGTCAGAGAGAGTGGAAAATTTCAAGGTAAGAATAAAAATAATTTGGATATATAAAAACATCATTTATATTAGGCACCTATTTATTGTGATTTGATCCCCTTAGGATTTGCAAGACTTTCTTCAGAGTCACATCATGGAGGATCTCCTATACATTGGGTGCTTCCAGCAGGAATGAACGCTAAAATGTTGGGAGGAGTTTTTAAAATTGACTGGATTTGCAGGTAAATTATACATTCTAGTGTAGATAATTAAATCTGCACTAAATGGCTGCCAATTGGGACTAATGTTAAAACTCCACAGTTTTTTAGCTTTAATTTATTCTCTCTGATGATTACACTCTTTTCTCGGACTCATTCCTAGGCTGATTTGGATCCAAAAAAATTAACAGTGTTAAAGTTAAACATCAATACGTTTTGCTTATCTTGTTCACTGTCTTTATATCTCCTATAGGATGTAAAGGCAAAGGTTTATGTAGTCAGGAGTTTTATGTAGTTTATTTGTACTCTGTATTAGTAATATAGCAGTAAGTTTGTCATGAATTAGACAATTGCTTGGAATGTTACCTGGATAGATCTATGTGATTTTAGTGATTTAACGTGTTATTTAGTAACTGGTATAGGAAAATAGCCACTGTTTAACTTGGCTCATATTTTGGAGGTAACTAATTTAGTTGTGAACAAGTACTTTTTCTTAAGGAAAGAGCAAAACATGTTTAGTTGGTATTATATTTTGAAAAATGGTAATTAAGATTTAAATATGTTTATTAGAAATAACTGAGTTATTACAACTATTGTTATGTTCTTACTGAATATGCATTGTTAGAAAGTGATAAAAGAAGTAAATTTAGGTGATACAAACTTTAACACTTCATGAAATGGACACTCTCCTGTGGAGAGCTGCAAAATGGGGCAGAAGGCAGAAAGCTTTTAATTTTTTTTAATGTTTATTTTTGAGAGGGAGGCAGAGTGCAAGCAGAGGAGGGGCAGAGAGAGGGAGAAATATAGAATCTGAAGCAGGCTCCAGGCTCTGAGCTGTCAGCAGAGAGCCCCATGCAGAGCTCAAACTGAAGAATCTTGAGATCATGCATGACTTGAGCCAAAGTGGGACACTTGAGCCACCCAGGCATCCCAGAAAGCTTTTATAGGATAAAGAACAAGAGAGAGACAAATAGAAAATGTCTTACTAGCTAGGGCTACGTTGTCAACCTCATTTGGGGTGAGAAAGCCCAGACTCAAGGTGGCTTGGTGTTTGGGGATTGGCTGATTGGATATACTGCATTTCTGGTCAAGCTGAGCACATACAGGGACACAAAAGTTAGACCTAAGCTTCTGTTTGCTGACATGACACATCCAGCAGGAGCGGCTACATCTTGGGCCTAGAAAGTTATTTTAACATAAAAAACTAAGTATTTGAGTGAACTTTATATGGCATGTACACATCTATTGCCTATAAAATTAATTTCAGTAAAAAAATATTACTTGAAACAGACCATATGTATTTTTTATAAGTTGAAATTAGCTTAGGTGTCGGATTTTGATGAGGATGGAAGAATTGGATAAGAATGAAAAATGCTATTCATACTGGTCTGGAAGGCAGACTAGGAAGAGCATGGAAACACAAGCAGAAGCCATGCGGCTTAGGAGATGGTAAAGCGGTGGGGGTGGGGAGGCGAAGGTATGTGAGTGGGGTAGGGAGTCTTTTTTTTTTTTTTTTTTAATGAAACATGATAAAAGATAGAGATGAACAGTAATGTGGGCCAGCCAAAGGAGTTAAACTTTTATGTATGGGAAAGTGAAGAACTGTGAACATACATAAGCAATAATACAGTGAAAATAGTATATTAGGTTGATTGTTGATAGAGTAGCAAAACTGCATAAAAATATATCATCATTACTTCTCATCCCATCATTACTTTCTATAGGGAAAAATTGGAAGCAATCTAAATTCTTCCATATAGGATGGGGCGCCTGGGTGGCGCAGTCGGGTAAGCGTCCGACTTCAGCCAGGTCACGATCTCGCGGTCCGTGAGTTCGAGCCCCGCGTCGGGCTCTGGGCTGATGGCTCAGAGCCTGGAGCCTGTTTCCGATTCTGTCTCTCCCTCTCTCTCTGCCCCTCCCCCGTTCATGCTCTGTCTCTCTCTGTCCCAAAAATAAATAAACGTTGAAAAAAAAATTAAAAAAAAAATAATAAATTCTTCCATATAGGATATTGGTTAAGTGAATTATGGCTTGTCGCTTAAATTTAATACACAGAAGTAATTATCCATGTGACAACATGGAAAAAACAAATGAAAAATTGCATAATTATAATGTTGGAATGCAGTGTTAGGTTGGTGAGGGTGTCGGTGATAATTCCCCTACTCCATTATACCCAGGATTTTTAAATAAAAATTTATGGCTCTTTAGAAATTCAGGTTATAATTAAGTTATACTTCTATTATAATCAAATTAAGATTATAAAATTTAAAGATCTGGTGGCAGTTTTTTGGGAAAACAAGGTGCTTGCTATTTCTTAGCAGAGATAGACTTATTTATTTGGATGTCTATAACTGTATAAAAACCAAAGAAGTTTGTTAGTCTGTGGTTTTATGACTAGAAACATTATTGGTGTTACTGGAAAGTATTTGGAGATAATGTCTTAGGATTAGTAGACAAAATAATTACCCATTTTAAATTGGTTGCAGCTAATTTTGTTTTGAATGTTACTTGTTCTATTAACCTTCATTTCCCAATTCTTGATAAGGAAATTTGTTTTTTAATTTCAGAAGGTGAGCTTAATTTATTCACGTATTGTCTTCCTCACTGACTTATTGGCTATTTTACCAACTTGTTTGATATGTGTTCACTAACAGGAGGTACAAACCCAAAATACTAACGTTTTGTACAGAATTTTGGGTAGTAAAGTTTCTTTTTTTTTGTTTTTTTTTTTTTTAATTTTTTTTTTCAACGTTTTTTATTTATTTTTGGGACAGAGAGAGACAGAGCATGAACGGGGGAGGGGCAGAGAGAGAGAGGGAGACACAGAATCGGAAACAGGCTCCAGGCTCCGAGCCATCAGCCCAGAGCCTGACGCGGGGCTCGAACTCACGGACCGCGAGATCGTGACCTGGCTGAAGTCGGACGCTTAACCGACTGCGCCACCCAGGCGCCCCTAAAGTTTCTTTATTGTACTTAAGTTTATGTTGACCTGGAAAGAATTTTCTTTTTCTTTTTTCTTTTTCCTTTTCTTCTCTCTTTTTCTTTTTCTCTTTCTCTTTTTCTTTTTGAGAGCATGTGTGCAGGAGGGGCAGAGGGAGAGTGAGAGAGAGAATCTTAAGCAGACACCATGCCCAGCACAGAGCCCCATCATGTGGGGCTTGATCTCATGACAGTGAGATTATGACCTGAGCCAAAATCAAGAGTTGCATACTTAACCGCCTGAGCCACCCAGGTGCCCCAAGAATATTCTTTTCTTTTTTTTTTTTTCCATGTTTATTTATTGAGAGAGAGGGAGAAAGCGAGCGAGTGTGCACCAGTGGGAGGAGGGGCAAAGGGAAAGGGAGAGAGAGACTCTTAAGCAGGCTCCATGCCGACGCAGATGCTGATGCAGGGCTCGTTCCCACAAACCATGAGATCATGCATGACCTGAGCTGGATTCAAGAGTCAGACACTTAACTGACTAAACCACCCACGTACCTCAAGAATGTACCTCAAGAATATTCTTTTTTTTTCTCTTTATTGAGGATTTATTTATTTATTTATTTATTTATTTATTTATTTAAATATATGAAATTTATCGTCAAATTGGTTTCCATACAACACCCAGTGCTCATCCCAAAAGATGCCCTCTTCAATACCCATCATCCACCCCCCATCAGCCCTCAGTTTGTTCTCATTTTTTAAGAGTCTCTTATGCTTTGGCTCTCTCCCACTCTAACCTCTCTCTTTTTTTTTTTTTTTCCCTTCCCCTCCCCCATGGGTTCTTGTTAAGTTTCTCACGATCCACATAAAAGTGAAAACATATGGTATCTGTCTTTCTCTATATGATTTATTTCACTTAGCATAACCCTCTCCAGTTCCAACCACATTGCTACAAAAGGCCATATTTCATTCTTTCTCATTGTCACGTAGTACTCCATTGTGTATATAAACCACAATTTCTTTATCCATTCATCCGTTGATGGACATTTAGGCTCTTTCCATAATTTGGCTATTGTTGAGAGTGCTGCTATAAACATTGGGGTACAAGTGCCCCTATGCATCAGTACTCCTGTATCCTCAAGAATATTCTTAAAGAAAAACTACAACTTTAATTTTTAAAATACTCATCACTTAGTTCAAGAGTAGTTTTATAATGAAGAATTCTGAGGGGCATGTAATATTATGTTGGTATTTCCTTGGGTAAGTCTATTGTATTCTTAAGTTTTGTGTATAAAATGAGAATTACATTTGGTTCAGTTAAGAGGATCAAACTTTAAATATAAATGCTGAAGGCTTTCTATCAGTAATAGTAATTGTTATCAATATTTTTTCTTTTCAGATATGATAGTTTTGATAGACTTATTTAAGCACCCTTTGGATTTAATAATAACTAGACTTAAGTTTATTTAGGTGTGGTCTCTCGACCACTTGTGTCAGTAGTATCTGATCGTTAAAATGCAGAATCTTAAGACACACCTCAAACCTCTTGAATTTCTGATGGCTCATGTATTTTGTAGGCACACTGAAGTTTAAGATCACATGGTGCGTGTTAGCAGATAGGAGAGGAGCCATAAAAAGTGACTTAAGTTATCACTGGGAATTACCTCTAAATAAGGCTATACTCTATAAAATGTCATTTGTCCAGAATTAAATTAGCATCTACTGATGCTATTTGATACTCACCCCTTCCATGTTCATTCCAATTAGCCCATTTTCTCTTTTCTTTTAGAATTTCTCCATTATTTCTTTTAACTTTAGTAACCAAACCTCTATATAGTACATAAGAGCCTTTGTACAGTTGTATGTTCTTTTGTTAAATTTGTCCCACTTAACCAAACCCCTTAAATCAGCGAGTTACTTCCATGTTCTTTGGATTACTCACAATAAAGCTGGTCATCTGTAGTTGTCTTCATTACACATGTCAGTTTAAAAGGTAACTTTTAGGATGTTTATTCTATAACTACGATGACTGTGGTCCTGTAGTTTCTCTAAATACATTCTGAGTCCTATTTTGCTTAGGGCCTCATAGTTCTTGGTGATACTCTGGTAGGTATGTATTTGTCAACACACACAAAAAAATATCTGTAGAATCTAGTTAGAACCAATGCCATCGAGAAGCTTAATCCCAAGTGACTCAACCCAACTCAGTGTGTGGTTTTATGTTGGTCCTTCAGTATTTCATTGCTAATATTTAAATAACAGTGGTAACTTTCTGCAGGAACAATTTGTAACTTCCTATATTTTGGTGGCTTGTAGGTTATTTATTCCTCTCCTGTAACTGTTTTTTAACTGGCAATTTAGAGGGAAAATCTAAGAAAGTATTAAAGTACAAAGAATTGTTACTAGAGATTTCCTCCTGGATACCCTAGGCTTTGGTATAGACTTGTTTCTTTTAACTTCTGAGAGCTGAAAAGTTAAAAAAAAAAAAGTGTGTATATATATTTTGTATACATATAGGTATACATTCTTGAGCCACTTTTGGTGTGTGAAGTAAGATGTATATTATTACACTAAGAATTCAAGCTTTTTAGTAATGCCTAGTGGGTATTCCCATCATTCATAGCCCACTTCCCCCATATATTCACATGATCACCACCACAGAGCATGCCACTGTGTTAACTTTAGATACACTTTACTCTTCCCCAAAGTTTAAAGAAGTTATAAAATTTCAGCATCCTATATTCATCTTTAAGAAAATTGGTGTAAGAGTAGAACAAATGGCTATATAGCTTATCCACTAGACCAGGTTGTTTGTGTTTTTTCTTCTCCATTATACCTTTGCTCAAGCTCTCTCATTGCTTCAAACGTAACCCTTCCTTAGCTCTTTACATTTGGCTTTTCCTGGGTCACTTTTCTTTCAGGCATATTCCATATGCTACTTCTTCCAGGAAGCATTTTTTGATTATTTTCTTTCTCTCCAAAATAGATGTGACCAGCAAAACTTTCATGTGCTTGTTTATTCTTCTTTGATAGCTGTGGAAGAAATTTACGAATGCAAGCAGCTCTTTATCTTACTCATCTTTGTATGTCTTTGGGCTGAGCAGTTTCATGTGTATTGTAGATACAATAAATAATTCTTTAACGCATTTATTTAATTTGGCATTACTTTGCACACACATAGATAAAGCCTTGTTAAGTGCTGTTAACTTGATTATTCCTTGACAGTTAATAGGAATGAATTGCATTTAGCATTATGCTAGGTTGATATAGAATATAAAAATACAGGCTGTCTCTTTTAAGTTGGTGAGACCATTTTGCCCTGTGGCTCAGAGTTTAGAGCCTGAGTTTCTTTAAGTTATATAAGTACTCACCTAAGTGGAGGGCATAATTCATATGTGCAGACATATGAATTTGTACGTATAAACATTTGTATTGTCAAGAGCCATTCCATGGGTGATAGGGAACTATTGTCTTCCTGAAAAGGAGAGGACATTGGAATCTGGGAGAGCAGTTCTGAACGAAGGATAGGGGACACTTACTTTCATTTGGTATTAACTATCTGATGAAGGTTCAGCTCTTTGTTGATTAGTTAATAAAAAATGCGGTTTGTTTACACAGAAACGAGCTAACTAAACATGTTATATGTCGTTCCATTTGCACACTATTAAAAACAGGTATGAAGTGTAGGTGGTGATACTGTTGTTTATAAGCTGAAGAATTCAGCTCAGGCTCAGAGGAGGGAGAGAGAGAGCGCGTGAGAGCGAGCGAGCACACGCTGGGGTTTAAACCCAAACTGTCTTGGTTTCCAAGCTCATGTTCTTACACACTGTATTATTTAGCTTATTTTTGAGAACACTGGAGAATGTGGAAAGAACCCTTCTCTTAAAGGTGCTCCCTCTCTGGGGAATGAATGCTTCTAGCCTAAGTAATTCTTTAAATTTTAGTCACGTTTAAATCAGGATTAACTGCTGAAGTAATATAAGGTCCCTAAAGGATTCTTGAAAAGAATATAATTGGTATTACTTTGTATTTAGGCGTGAATTACCCTTCACTAAGTCAGCTCATCTCACCAATCCTTGGAATGAACATAAGCCAGTAAAGATTGGACGTGATGGACAGGTTTGTTGTCTTACTTGATTATTTAAAACACATACATTTAATCATTCCTTCTAGAGAATTTTATTGAAGGACATTTTTAAGCCATTTTTGAAAGAATTCGTGTGAAAGATTAAGGGAAAATATTCTTATTTGGAATTCACAATCACTGTGGTTTTGACCAATTAGTAAGACCTCCATGAATGTTGAAAGATAGGTAGCTTTATATGGTACTTAATACAATTGAAAGAAAAGTTTTTGATGAGAAATTCTGGTCCTGATTTTAAATTGTTTTTCATTATGTTATTTACTGCACTTTGTATAATTTTAGAAATGCCATTTAACATCTTTGCTGAAGTTTTCTAATCAGAAGGAAGCTATATGAAAAGTATATGTACCCAGGTTTTCAAGTCTGCAAATGAAATTATAAGCGTAGTGATTTAAACCCGAATCTTCTACATGTAACTTTGAACCAGAAGCGGTGTGCTTTCATTACTCATAAATGAAATTGCTGGTGGTTGAAAATAAATCTTCATTTTAAAAAGCCATACATTAGTCTCCCTTTGTAGTTTTTGTAATGTAGTTTTTGTAATGTAGTTTTGTAATGTATTTTGGCACACTAACATGTTTTTCCTCCGCTGAGTTAAGGTAGATAACTTTGTCCTGATATTTTTGTATTTTGCACAAAGAAACATTCCTTTGTTTGCAGAGGATGATTGTCATAGAGTTTTAAGCAACTGCATTTATGTATTTAACTTTGCAGATTATATACTTTTAGTTTTTACCTGTATATAAAAAACACTTTTGAAAGGTTTTTTAAAACCTTTCAAGGAAGTTTATTGGAATCCTGTATGATCATCATCTTTGAGAAGGAAGTCTTCAAGTCGGTTTTTGTTCTTGTACTTCAGGAAAATACAAGAAGTCTATTGAAAATTTCTCCTGTTTTCGTCTTGTAAATTACTACTTTCCTGTTCTAGGAAATTGAACTTGAATGTGGAACCCAGCTTTGTCTTCTATTTCCCCCCGATGAAAGTATTGACTTGTATCAGGTCATTCATAAAATGCGTCACAAGAGAAGAATGCATTCTCAGCCCCGATCAAGAGGACGTCCATCCCGTCGAGAACCAGTCCGGGATGTGGGAAGGTTAGAAACGTTCTTTGGACTGATAATAGGCACATGTATCAGAATAACATGATGGAGGAATGTGATTCGTCAAAAGTTTGTCCTGCGGTAAAGAAGAAAGAGAAAATCCTCAAATCAAGCTGCATGGACTAGTTTGTGGCTTCATTGAGGATTTCACATGGTCACCTTGGTCTCAGTCATTTTTCAAGAGGAAAATGGGGATCTTTCCTTATGCAGAAAAAAATTATTTGCTAAAGAGTGATAACCAGTTTAAATTAGATAGTTTTCTGATAATACAATGTATACAATTGCAATGAGGTAGGCCTTTGTTGCTCAGAACAGGCTAGAAAGGAGGAAGAGAGAAGGAAGTCTTTATTTGCAAAAATTGTTAATATTTTGTAAAAAGCCTTTTCTTTCAGGTGTGTCTCTGGATAAGCCTTATCAGATATGGGACTTTTATAAAGGATCACTAATGTTTTTTCAGAAGATGACGCCTCATTTAGAGGATAAAATATTTTAAGTTATTTTGATATTCAAGAGGAGCATTATTGGGACTGTTTCAAATTTTATCACCGTGATGTGTTAACCCCATTGCCAAATATTCTCTAACATGTACCCAGTGAATTCACACATCTTGCTGAGCTTCTGAAAACAATAGGTTCTTTCCAAAGGGGATCAAGTGGCCCTGGGAGACCCGGCAACAAACCGAAAAGAAGGGCTGTTGCTGTGTCTGTTTACAACTTTTCCAGATGCTGGCAGTACCTGTGGACTTAAAATGTTTTTTAGAGGATCGTCATGGTTATTGATCACTACTTTATGAACTAAGCAGCATTTTCCAGGAAAAGGGGGTTTAACTTGTTACAGAATTGGAGAAGTCTTTGCAAAGGACTGATTTAAGCCCTTCTACCCAACACCTTCCCCTGTGTAGATTTGCATACAGCTAAATCTAAAATATTCTGCTAAAGACTGTTGGATGTATGGTTGATGGGATGAAACCTTTGGTTAAGTTTCCTTTTGGTGGAAACATCCTGTGGTAGGTACAGATAATCCAACAAGAGTCCCCATTTCTTTGAGCTTAAAAAGGACACTGTCAAGTAGGTAGGAGGACACCTGGCAGAGCCCCCTTACTTTTGGCCTTAAAGGACTGAACACCAAGATGTCTTTTGAAGTTTAAGCTAAGAGGTTTCCAGTGCAATACAATATATACAAGTGAAGTTTTTACCTCAGTTTTGCAATGGACTGCAAACTATACTTATTACACCACTACACCTTCTCTCAAGCCTGCCAGGGCCTCCATATATGTATGGCTTACAGCTTAAAGTCAGTAGTTGGACTACTATATGAACTGTTTCTATCATGTTTTATACCGGTCGTAAATGCACTCCCCAAACTACAAGAAAGCGGTATGTTTATTTTTTAAACCAGCTTTTAATTTTCTTAGTCTTATTTATTGTAGATGCAACTGTTTTTATTTTGTTGGGGAGGGCGGGGGCTTGGGGTAATTGCACTTTGCAGTTTGAGTGAACTTGTCTTGGAAAAGTTAATGAAAGCAGTTGATAACTCAAAGAAACAGCTGGAAAACTAGTGATGCCAGGTTATTATATAGACTTTTTATTTGACAGTAAGGGTAAAAAGATACATTTATTGCCAAAAAAACTTGGAATTCTTGTTTTTATTTTGTGTAGCTCTTTATTAAATGCTAAATAAAGTGAAGTGTACTTAATGATGTATTACATTAGCCATTGAGATTTATGGGAGACCATAAAGAGCAGCCCTCTGCAGACAGTAAAATTTCACTTTCTAAAGAATATATACTTTGAACTTGTTTTATGAACTCTGTTAAATTGCTCCATTACTTTCCAGTTTTATTTTAAGGCATTGTCTCTGGAAAAAATTCCCTTAGTTTTTAAATGTTATTAACTATAGAAATTAGTTTTTCCAAGTATTAAGATTATCAAAACTTTCCTGTAAAGTCACTTGGAATAAGTATCAAATTTTCTGTATGATCATGTGAAAAGCATAATTTTGTGCAAAGCAAAAGAAGCAAGAAATAATTAATTCTGTGTAGACGTCTTCTAAGATGGTATTAATAAGTTTGAATATATAGATTTTAGAGTTACCTATTGTGTAATGGTGATAGTTTTTTTTTTCTTTGTTTTTTCACGTGAATGGAGACTTTATTTGGGAAAGTGTTAAATTGGATGTTTACGTTAGTTTGAGAGCAGCTCATTTACTTTTGTTTAGAATACTAAAATGTGATTTACATATTTTGAGCAGACCGCTCTTTCCAAGTTTTTCATGATAGCGTGAGATTATAGAGCATATCTACTTCCAGCAATACATTCAAGGATTGATTTATATAGTAATTAGAGGAATTAAAATTTAGAAATTTTAAGATTTGCTACCAGAAATTAGGATGTTATTTTAAAGGAAATAATGGGCTATTCTTTGTACTTATTTCTGTCAGAAACTCTTGCATTGCTGTTTGTTCTCCCAGCAGTTTTTGGTTTAATTTCTAATGTGTCTAATTTGTGTAGGCGTCGACCAGAAGATTATGATATTCATAACAGCAGAAAGAAACCAAGGATTGACTATGCCCCTGAGTTTCACCAGAGACCAGGTTAATATTTTATAATCCTGCAGATATTTGACTTAAAATTATGAAACAACAACAAAAACAACAACAACGACACAAAAACATTTATTGTAATCCTGTAGTTCTAAAAGTGAGAAGACCTTAGGACATGACTGCTTAAATCATAGGAAATTATCAATAGTTGTCACTTAAATTCTACTTCGTGAAGGTTATCTATTTTAGTGTGACTCATCATCATCTGTTAATTACCTGATGTTGCTAATTTACAATTATTTCACAAATGGAAACTGCACATGTGTTTTAAGATTAAAGATGATTAGGGAAAGCAGCCATCTTATACTTTATTATGTTTTTCATTTTCTATAATACTTAGTATTTCATGTGGTATATAGCTTTATTTGGAAACTGAAGTTATGCTATTTTTTTTTTTTAAATAAAAATCTTTCACATGTTTTTAGAGAGGAATGAGAAATATTTGGTTTATAATCTAGAAGGCAGCTTTCAGCTAGTCTTATCAGAATTTAAAAAGGCAGAGTTTAAGAGATGGTACTTATAATACACTTATAAAAATTAGGCAATTTGGAAGTTGGTATTAGTGAACATTACAGCATTTTTTGGCTTGATAAACCTCATTCTTCTCCAAAATGGATATTCCTGAGAGTGAAATTAGTTTTTCCTCAGAAACATGAGCACTCAAATGTTTTTACATTTTAATTTGCTGAGTCCTTCCATCTTTTAAGATGGGGAGAAAGAATATTTCTTTTTTTGTCATGGTTCTTTCACTTAAAATGTATACATCTTCATTTTTGGGACTTGTTTTTCTCCCCCTTAAGTTTGCATTTTTAAAAACTGTCTGTGGTTGACTTAGCAGAGCTTGTGAATACCTAAGGTGGAAAGTAAACGTTTGTTTTTAAGGAAGTCCTATTACAGTGTCCTCAAGATAATTCTTCTGCCCTTACTTTTCTTATGGAGCAGAATGAAGAAATTTTCTATCTAGCGAGAATTGGGGTGTGGATTTAGAAGATTCATATGAAAACCTCTCTAGCAGTTTATAATTCTGTGGTATCAGTAAGTTATTAGTTACTTTCTAGATTATCTTGTAATCTAAGAAGAAAATCTGAAAATGGAATAATACAATAATAGCATCACTTAATAGCATCACTATATTTCATGGAAAGAATTGAAATGAGTGGTAAGGAAGGTTTAATTATAATGCCGTAATAAAAAATATAAATTTGATTTACTAAAATGCTTGATGTTTGAACAGGGTATTTAAAGGATCCACGATACCAGGAAGTAGACAGGTAAGTTGGGTTCACTCTTGCTTAGTTTCAAATTACATTCTTAGAACTAGTTTATGAATTACCTGAATTTAGTTTCACAAATCTTATTCCCAACAGACGATTTTCAGGAGTTCGCCGAGATGTGTTTTTAAATGGGGTAAGCATTTCATTTTATACATTTAATGTTCATAAAACCAGGATCTGATTTATTTTATAGTTCTGGGTTTGATTTTTATTGTTATTGACATTGTTATTTTTCATTTTAGTCCTACAATGATTATGTGAGGGAATTTCATAACATGGGACCACCACCACCTTGGCAAGGAATGGTTTGTATTTTTTTTTTTTTTTTGCAAATAATTTCACTTCATTTGCAGTTTCATATATTTTGAATGCTTATTTGGAAGATGACTGTTACAGTTACCCATTAAATAAATTGTTGGAATCTATTTTTACAACTAAAAACTAGTGAGTAATTTGATTTGTGTTAGTAGTACAAGTTTAATTAGTAAGTGTTGTAGTTTATTTTTGTAGTAGCTAATACTGCAAACTGCCTGGGTTCAGATACCTTCCCTTCTTAACTCTGTGATCTTGGGCAAGTTTCATAATAGGTTTCTTTCTTAGTTTTCTTTATCGGTAAAACCCAGAGGGTATTTGTCCATTCTTTGGCTCATCAAATTAATGTACTCATTCTGTGCAAGGCACTCTGCGTTAGGCTTGGTTGGTGAATGAAATCGACATTGTGCCTGTCCTTTTGTGGCTTGAAATTTAATGAATATCAGTGTTTACTCTATGGGATTGTCAAATAATTTATAAAATACATGTGAAGTTTAGTTAAGTGCTTGATCCCAACACTCATTAATTTTTTTTCTGTAAAATAAGGTTAATTAAATGCTGTTCATAACTGTTAAATTCTTTTTCCTGTAAGAAAGCTGAATATTCTTCTTAAGAGTATCTTTTAAGGTATTGAGGATAGCTGAAGAATTAATTCCCAAGAAATAAAAAACTTAGAAGTTTAAATAGTTCTTATCTTTTTTTTTTTTTTTTTTTAATGCTGCCTGTAATGTGGCTTCTTCATCTGACTTGTTGCACTTAAGGTACTGTGTACAAGATAGATGGATTAATAAGATTGCTTTCCTTAGATTCTGTGAAAATTTTTAAATGTCAAAATACTCTCTTGGCACTAACTAGGAAAGTAACCTTTGATTTGCTCTTACACATTTTATAATGGCATTTAAAAGTTCCTTAGGTTCTGGAGATTTTGTTTTGTTTTTTTTTTTTTTAAGGGTAGATGTTAAGATTAAGATGATTGATTCTAGATCCAGGATGCCTGATTATGGTGTCCAGCTCCACCTTTTTACTAGCAGTGTGATCTTAAGTTACTTAACCAGTTGTTGGTGTCTCCCTCAGTGCTTAGGACAGTGCCTGGCTCATTGTAAGCACTGATTAAGGGTTTACTGTGTTCTATTAGTATTTAAATGACACGACATGAAAGTGTAAACATATTAAATGTTCTTTTTTTAAGTTGGTGTATTTATTTTGAGAGAGAGGGAGAGAAGAGTGCATGGTGGGTGCATGGTGCGTGCACCAGCCGTGGAGGGGGAGAGAGAATCACAAGCAGGCTCCACACTGTGAGCATGGAACCCTGAGGCAGGGCTTGCACTGACAAACCGGGAGATCATGACCTGAGTGGAAATGAAGAGTCAGATGATTAACCGACTGAGCCATCCAGGAGCCCCAAACATGTTAAATCTTCAAGGATGTGTAATTAGTTTGTTATGCACATATTTCCAACAAGCACAACAAGAGGGTATTCTGACAAACCCTAATTCTGTGGAAGTAAATGGGTAGTACAGATTATTAAATTATTTGTTTGGATAGTGGAATTCTAAAAATGGTTTATTTACACGGATATTTGGTAGATGCTTATGGAAGTGGTTTCTTTTCTTAGGCTCCTTATCCTGGAATGGAACAACCTCCACACCATCCTTACTATCAGCACCATGCTCCACCTCCTCAAGCTCATCCCCCTTACTCAGGACATCACCCAGTACCACATGAAGCAAGATACAGAGATAAACGAGTAGTAAGTGCACGAGAAGGCAAAAGTGTGAAGGAACTACCTTCAATTCTGTAGATAATTTAAATGTGGGGATATTCTTACTCCATACTGTTTTGGAGTAATTCACAACTTGTTTTTATTAAGAATGGCTAATTCCTTTGGATTATTTAAATAGACATATTTCTTTCACTGATCAAACAAACTGCTCAAGTGGAGGCAACTTCTACATATAACTCTTAGGTAATAGTGTCCTAGGGATATGGTGAATTAGATTTTCTTTCTGTACTGAGGTCTTCAGTTATAAATAATTGTGTAATTTTTATTGTAAATAGGTATTTTTAAGCTTTCTGTATATTCTGACTCAATTTTCATAGATTGGATGGTAAGTATTAAGTTAGTTAACTGATCGTCTCTGGTCTTATTTAGTTACTTGTTTCTCTGATAAATTTTGTCAGTTCACCTTCCTCTGTCTGACTCTTCAGAGAATGCTAACAAATAACAAACAGATGTTAAGAAAGGCAGATGGATAATTTTCCTTTAGTAATTACTGGTTCTAATAATTTGATATGGTTGATATGAAAAGCATTTTTTGATCTCTTCAAAACAGTGAATGAAAGACAGTTCTAGTTTGAGATTTATGGGATTTTTTTTCCATTATACTAGTTGGGTTGAGTTTGTTTATTAAATGGTTGATATTCCTTTTTTTTTTTTTTTTCCTTTCCCTAATAATACTTTCATTTTTTAAACTGAAATTGTCTCCTGGCACTTGTTAGCATAATTCCTTTGTATGTAAGTTTGGTAGTCTTACGTAGTTAGGTTGTTAAAGTAAGATGTACAGTTTGGACACCTTCTTCAACCCTCTGTCTTCCCCCCCCCCCCCCCAACCAATGGAGGTGATGAGTCTTTTGGCTGAGCCAAATAAACATTATCTTCCCACTTAGATGAAGAGCATGCATATTTGAGAGGGCCAGTCAGAGCAGTAGTGGCCTAGCCCGTTTTTGAGATAACTTTTTGTCTGTTATTTATTTTCTTATTCTCATAAAGACAGTAACTTTTCAAAATCAAATCCTATTAGGATCTTTAATATTCAGTGAAACAATCTGAGAATCCTAACTGACTAATAGATGTTAATAGTTTTTTTTTCAGTAATACAAGAAGAAATATACGGCTTATGTATGATGAAAACTTAGTTGGCTAGATGGGTTGTGGTACTTTTTATAAATGATTACATAATTTTCAAAATAGGAGTTCTTTCTAAGATTCTTTTACGAAAAGGTATTATTGTGCTTTTAAGTTTTATGCATCTGATTGTAATTTTTTGGTTAGTATATATATTTTATGCTAGTATAATATTCATGTATTCAAGGTATGTGAGGGTGGAATTGTGTTTTTGAACACAATAATCTGAATATTTAAGCTGACTTTTGGAAAAAGACCAAGTTCAGTAAGTAAAGGTGAGTTGAGAACTAAGAGTAGAAAGCTAGAGCAGGGATTAAGCTTAGAAGTAGTCACAATGACACCTTGCACCTCACTTAGACAGTTGCTCATCTTACCCTCTCTTGTTCTCCCCAGCCTTTCATGTATATTTAGATCTATGTGGAGTAGACCTCACAATCTTACTAAAGTACATACTTTCTTAAAATTCTAATTTTTTTAAATAAAAATTTTTTTGTATTTTTTGAGAGAGAGTGGGCCGGAGAGGGGCAGAGGACTCCATACCCAGCATGGAGCCCGATGTGGCGCTCGATCCCACAACAGTGAGATCATGACCTGAGCTGAAATCAGGAGTCGGATGCTTAACCAACTGAGCCACCCAGATGTCCCTCTTCTCTTAAAAGTCTATCAAATTTCGAAACTTGCTTGTCATTAACAATGGTTTAGTTTGAAAGAAAATCTGGAATGTAACAACTCCTAGTTTTACCTTAAGAGGGCAGACTTGGTTCAGGTTGTAGAGTCAAAGGAGGAAAAAAAGTAGGGTTCACCTGTTGGAGAAAAACATGGATGATATTTAGCATAGTTGGCATCAGGCTTGCATCCATGATAGTTGATCGTCATGTCATCACTAGGTGATTATTTTGGCTTAAATCTTAGTAAAAAGAATTGGCTAGAAAAGTCATTAGAGTTGTATAAGAAACTTCCTGAAGTGAGTTGTTGCAACAAGGTTTGAATAATCACTGTTGTGGGTGACTAGTTAGGTGTCACAATCTTTTTCTAAGCAGTGTCAAAATTACATTCTGTGAATTAGTGCATTAGTACATTTCTGTAAATTGTTTCTCCATACTATACAGTAATTACAGTATGGGGACTCATAAGTTCCGTTTGATTTTTGACATACCTAATCCATTTCTTATTTTCTAGCATGATTATGACATGAGAGTGGATGATTTCCTTCGTCGCACACAAGCTGTTGTCAGTGGTCGGAGAAGTAGACCCCGTGAAAGAGATCGGGAGCGGGAGCGAGACCGCCCTAGAGATAACAGAAGAGACAGAGAACGAGATAGAGGACGTGATAGAGAGAGAGAAAGAGAGCGATTGTGTGACCGGGACAGAGACCGAGGGGAGAGAGGTCGATATAGAAGATAATGCGCTTTTGGAAGCACTGATTGTTTAAAGATAAAGAAAATCTTGTATTTTTTTTTTTTTTGTGTGTGTTTACAAGTAGTAAATTTATTTTCAGCGGTCTACTTAAAGTTCATTGTGTAGAAGGGTTTATTATATCCCTTTTTGTTCCAAGCATGCAGTATAATACGAACTGGAAAAACTCAAATCCTCCAAAAATGCACAGTTGACAATTTGAGTTGACACTTTTATTAAAGGAGCAGAATGGAACAGTCCAAGAATGTAGATATTGATTCATTCTCCATAAATGTTCATCTACTTATAGTGTGTTCATCCTAGAGTTATTTTTTGTTTGTTTTCTTTTGGATCTTGATTGATGACTGCCATGATATTTTGCTTTGATGTGTTTCTAAATGTAGTTGCACACGGTTCAGTAAAAATAATGCTGCTATCAAGTATGCAAATATTGAAGTATGATGGTTTGACAGTATGGCAGTGTTGTAGCAGCCTCTTTGTTTCTCCCTTTCCCTCTTTTTTTAATCTTAAAAAGTCACTTTTTATTTTTCTTCAGTCTTCAATGATGAGAGCAATATTAAGAAGACATTGCTATCTAATTTTTAATCTTTTTAAATAAAAAAATTCCTATGTTCAGTAGCATGGTTGATGCTATCGTTAGCCTTCCCCTCCAACTGTATACATTGGCTTGGAATGTTCACAACTTATGTGTGTGGCAGCGGAAGATATTCCATATTCTACATTGCTACTGTTTTGTATAAAATAAATTGGTAAAGATTGACACTTACCTGTTGTACTTCATTTTTGTCTGGATGCCAGTTTGTGTTCTTAAGAATTACTGGACATAAAATGATGCTTTATGTTTGGGTACTGTAAGAACCCTGATTGCCACCCTCCCATTTTTTGCCTATTTTAGCAGAAATGATTGATCTGGGCCAATTAATTTTAAAAGCCTACTTCCGTTTCTAATATAAGAACTGATGGTGTGTGATTGAGTTAGTATTTGATTAAGTATTTATTCATCTGATAACATTTTTGGATCTAGTCCGGTCGTAGGATTGTTTTCTTATTTCAGGTTTGTCTGTTTTCATCTTTGATGAATAAATTATTTTACAGATGTTTTTCTGTTTTACTTTTAAAATACACTTTTGTAATTCAACTTCTTACAATTATATACTTTAAATTAACCATCAATCCTTCCTAGTGGTAACAAGCTATATAAAACAGAGGGCCACACAAAACAGTGTATAAAAGCCTTTTTTGTATTTCAGCTTCTTGAGTTATACTTGAAATTTTGATTTTTATTAAGTTGAACTTTTTAGGCATTGGGATATTTAAATATTTGGCCACTTTTTTTTCTTTTTTTACATAGTGTTGCATTTACTGTTGCACTGTGTACCAAATCATGATCACAGTTTTATAGAAACTTAATCTGTATTGGTCTAAAAAGGGGAATGCAGGAATTTCACCCTTGAAAGATGTTTAAAGCTACCAGGATACTGCTTTTATGTTCACTGTATTATGTTCTCCCTGGGATTTGGAATGTTTTTTCCATGCATTCATAATTAGTAGTTTTATTTACCTGTTTCAGAAATAAAGCGTAAGGATTTATTTTAATTATGTGCAGTGTAGTAGAGAAGAAAGAACATTTAGCTGGGGTTTGGGGGTGGAGGTTAGGAAACCTGTGTTCTGGTTGCAGCATTGCCTTTAATTGGACTTAAAACAGTTGATAATATAACTGACATTTGTTGGTATTCATCAATAAGGTACAGAAGTTAATAGCTAATGGTTTTCTTCAAGTTTTAAACTGAAAATTTCTGGGGCGCCTGGGTGGCACAGTCGGTTAAGCGTCTGACTTCAGCCAGGTCATGATCTCGCGGTCTGTGAGTTCAAGCCCCACGTCAGGCTCTGAGCCATCAGCCCAGAGCCTGACGTGGGGCTTGAACTCACAGACCCCCACCCGTCCCGGCCCCCCCCCCCCCCCGTTCATGCTCTGTCTCTCTCTGTCCCAAAAATAAATAAACGTTGAAAAAAAAAATTTAAACTGAAAATTTCTAAGATTTAGAGGAATCACCAAAAATGTTATTTTAAGAAATAACCAGTTACGCAAAATTAGGTAATACTAGAGTCATTTTCCTGAAATAATAGTAATAAATTGTAAATCATCGAGTGCTTAGTATAAAAAGGCACTTTGTGCTTCCGTTACTTAACTTCATCCTTCTGTAACATCTCACTTACTGTTTTTATAGATGGGGAGACAGGCCCAGAGAGATTAAAGTTGCCCAAGAGTACAAAGGTAGCAGTTGATGGAGCAAGTGTCCATCCATATTGTATCTAATTTGGTCTTTCCAAAGAAGTCACCTCATCTGTTTTGGAAAGAAAGAGAACATAAATTAATACATGTTTAAAACCAGGGTGCTAGGTTCTCCTAAGGATATTAAACATTTTCTTAAAGCTTTCTTACTATGGAGAAGTTATTCCTGGAGTGTGTAGTCACTTAGATGTTAACCTATGCTTTATAAGCTTGCTATCCAGTTAATTCTAAAAAATTAACATTTATTGAGTTCTTACTAATTATTAGGCATTCTATATACTTACGTTAGCTCATTTAATCTTCACAAGAATTGATTTCTAATTTTTTTTTGTTTGGATGAAAAAACTGACAGGAACATAGTGTGAAAGATTGCGTTATAATTTTTCCCCTCTGCCAAGGAGTCATAATAGTAAATAGTTGAAGACATGATCGTTTTTCTTACTGGGAGAGGCATGGTTTCTTCTGTGTACTCTACGATGTTAATTGTAAAAATCTCTAATCAGTAACATATAACATAGGTTCAAGTAAAAGAAATTTCAGTTATTCAAAGTTTAAAAATCAGTCTGGGATTTTATTGGCTAGAGCAAAAGTTCAAGAGTGTGAATTCAGGTGTATCACTTTTCTTGGTTTTGCTTTCCCTCTATGCTTTATTCTTAGTCATAGTCTTTTTTTTTTTAAAGTTTTTTTAGTTTATTTTGGACGACAGTACAAGTGGAGGAGGGACAGAGAGAGAGAGGGAGAGAGAGAATCCTATGCAGGCTCTGCCCTGTCAGCACAGAGCCTGACACAGGGCTTGAATTCATGAACTGTGAGATCATGACCTGAGCAGAAATCAAGAGTTGGGTGCTTAACTGACTGAGCCACCTAAGTGCCCCAGTCATAGTCTTAAGTGTTCTATAAATGTCCATCACCATCTCCAGGCTTCCATTATCAGTATACTTCTCAATGTCAGAAAGAGAGATCAGTTTTCCACTATGTTTCTATAGCATTTCCTCAAAAGGACTCTGAAGAGCCATGCTAGTTTCATGGGGCCAGCTCTGACCTAATGTGTGTCCAGGGAAGTGGGGTTCTTTGACCAACCAGTGTGGGAGGCAAAAGAGGCAGGAGATGATAATGGTCCGTTCCAGAGGAGTTCTGTCAGGAAGGATGGCTTCCAAATGGTGGACAGAGTAACATATCTGATAAAACAATGTGTGATCTCATACAGAACTAACATCTGAATGTCTTCACTTTTCACTCACTGAGAGTATTTTGTCATAGGCATAGCTTCCTTTTCCTGGATATCTCTTTTCCTGCTGTAGAATGCATTGGTCACTCTTCTGAAGGACATAGATTCTGCTTTGCCATACTATTGTAAATGATCCCAAGGGATGTCAGATGTATGGAATACAAAGAAGGAAATGAGAATTGTTGCCAGCATTTCACTGACTTTGCTAGAGTTCCCCGACCTCAAGGTAAGGGTGACACGTAAGTCATTTTGTCCTGAATTTTAGAATTGTTTGGTTTGGATAGAAAATGCCTAACACAATTTGATACACAAATTAAAAATGAGGCATATGATACTATGGGGGCAAAATTTTATTTTTTTGAGGGGAGGGGCAAACTTTCAGACCTCAAATTCATTGTAGTGGGGATAGGAATCTTACGAATTTAATTTATAGTAATACAGGTCATCTAATATTTTTGCCTCTTTCCGTGACCCTAAATCTTACATTTTGTGTTTCCCTTTCAGTTTTTTCTGTCTCTTGTGTGGCATCTGAAAGACTGTTCAATCCTACTAACGGTACTCAGGGTGTAACAGGTCAGTAAATTATTGTTCTAGATTTGACTTCCACTGATGCCACTGAAAGGAACTTTATTTTTAAATTATATGGCCAGAACACAGGAGGCTACAGTTAGCCTCTCAAAGTTTCCAGGGGACTCTGGTTTGAAATGTGAGCTTAGTTTTTGGCTGGAAATATTGGATCACTTGGCACATAACTGGCTTATAGAATGCAAACATGCCTACTTCCCAGTTCATTTGTGGTGGTATTTCGGAAGTGTATGAGAATCGTGGTACAAATTAAGACTTAAGTGGTTTTTATGGGAACATGCTCTAGATGAAGTATTTTTTGTCTATTTAACTTGAGAGAGTTTTTTTTTTTTTAATTTTTTTTTCAACGTTTTTATTTATTTTTGGGACAGAGGAGACAGAGCATGAACGGGGGAGGGGCAGAGAGAGAGGGAGATACAGAATCGGAAACAGGCTCCAGGCTCCGAGCCATCAGCCCAGAGCCTGATGCGGGGCTCGAACTCACAGACCGCGAGATCGTGACCTGGCTGAAGTTGGACGCCCAACCGACTGTGCCACCCAGGCGCCCCTTGAGAGAGTTTTTAACTGAGATCTGTGGAGATAGAATGTTACTGGGATTAATTTTCAGCTCACAATACTTAATGTGTTTTTTTTTTTTTTTTAATTTTTGTGTTTTCAAACTTTGCATACTTTGCAAGCAGACATCTTTAGAAACATACATTACCTTTAGTATAGCAGCTGTCTGTTACCACTGCCATGAGGACACACAGTTAAAGAGTTTGAGAACAGATTCCACTGACTCCTTTTATTAATAAATTTTAAATAATGGTTATGGTGAACGTTACTGGTTTCCTGTATGGCTCTGTTATCCTAACAATTCTTGAACTATCACTGAAGTATCCCCCCCCTCCCCCCATAACCCATGTGGTTCAGAAATAGCTGGCTCTGCCTTGTATTCGTTTTTTCCCACAGGAACTCCTAAATCAGTCTGGGCATGGCATTTCTTTTCCCCAAGACTTGGTTTAGAACTGAGCAGTTTACCATACATATGCCAGTGAATGCTATGAGAGTTTTTCTGAGGATTTCTGGAAAAGAGATTTACTTGCTCTTAGGAAAGAGTCAGTAGAATAGATACTTTTTCACCTTAGGGGACTAAATTATGTGACAAGCCTGAAGTTGTTAGAACTATTTTGTCAGCTTCAGGAAACTGGTTTAAGATAAATCCAACAAACAAGAAGACAAAGCCAGAAATATCTTGCGTTCTAGAATAGAACTTTTTTTTTTAATGTTTGTTTATTTTTGAGAGAGAGAGTGTTTGCGAGCGGGAGAGGGGCAGTGAAAGAGAGAGGAAGACAGAAGATCTGAAGCAGGCTGTGCGCTGACAGAGATCCTGATGTGGAGGTCGAACTTAGGAACCGTGAGATCATGACCTGAGCTGAAGTCGGACAGTTTACCGACTGTGCCACCCAGCTCCCCCATAGAATAGAACTTTCTTTAATCTTTGAGGAATTTTTTTTTTCCACTGGACCTTGACCTAAAGATCCTTTATTTTTTATTTTTTAATTTTTTATTTTTTAAGTTTATTTTTGACAGAGACAGAGCATGAGCGGGGGAGGGGCAGGGAGAGGGAGACACAGAATCAGAAGCAAGCTCCAGGCTCTGAGCTGTCAGCACAGATACTGATGTGGGGCTTGAACTCGCGGACCTCAAGATCATGACCTGAGCCGAAGTCGGATGCTCAACCGACTGAGCCACCCAGGCGCCCCCTAAAGATCCTTTAAACATGATCAGAGACTTACAGAAACAAAAACTATTTGGGAAGAGATCATCTGAATAAAGTAGAGGGTGAGGGTGCAGGATTAATAGGGACAAATAGATTTTGTTAAAGTACATTTCTGCTCGTCTAGAAATCACACAGGGATAGGTTTTACGACTGGATTCATGAGACTCAAGCGTGGATGGGGGCAGAAAGGTGCTCAGAGCACATTGGAGTTGCATAGTAAAAAATAAGGTAAAGGAGGAAAAGCAAAAGAGAGCTTTTATGATGTCACATTTAATTCTCACATCATCTCTGGTAGGTGCCTCAGACTTTATTGCCAGCATGCAGTAAAGTCAGGCTTTGAGCCTCATTGTTTTAACTCAGTAGCCCACAATCATATTTTTAAAAATTTATTGAGGTAAATTGACATATATTAGTTTCAAGTGCACAACATAGTGATTTGTCATTTGTGTGTATTGTGAAATGGTTACCACCAAAGTCTAGTCACTGGCACTTTACAAAGTTAATACATTGTTAGTAACTATATTCCCCATGCTATACACTGTATCTCCATGACTACTTTTATAACTGGACCTTTGTACTTCTTTTGTTTTTAATTTTATTTTTTATTTATTTTGAGAGAGAGGGGCAGAGAGAGGAGAGAGAGAGAATCTCAAGCAGGCTCTGCACCAAATCTCAAGCCGGCTCCTCAAAGAGCCAGTTTTAGGGCTTGAACCCATGAACCATGAGATCATGACCTGAGCCGGAGTCAAGAGTTGGACATTGTTTTTTGTACTTCTTAATCGCCTTTACCCCTGTCATCTCCCACCTTCACCCCCTTCACCTCTGGCAGCCACCAGTCTGTTTCCTGCATCTGTGAGTCTAGGTTTTGTTTGATTGTTTTTTTAGATTCCACATATAAATGAAATCCTATGGTATTTGTCCTTTTCTGTTAGACTTGTTTCACTTAGCATAATACATTCAAGGTTTCTCCATGTTGTTGCAAATGACAAGATAAATATTCCTTTTATGGCTGAGTAGTAGTCCTTTTTGTGTGTGTATATCATATCTTCATCTGTTTATCTTTGATTGATACTTGGGTTGTTTCCATATCTTGACTATTGTGAATAATGCTTCAGCGAAAATGGGGGTGCATATATATATCTTTGAACTGGTATTTTCGTTTTATTTGGATAGATACCCAGTAGTGGAATTGCTGGGTCACATAGTAGCTATATAATTTTTTGAGGAACCTCTACACTGTTTTCCTCAATGGCTATAACCAATTTACATTCCCACCAACAGTCACAGGGGTTCCTTTTTCTCCATATCCTAACCAACACTTACTATTCCTTGTTTTTTTTGATAGTAGTCATTCTAACAGGCGTGACTAATACCTTGTGATTCTGATCATTAGTGATGTTAGTACTTTTTCATGTACCTGTTGCCTACCTGTATGCCTTTTTTGGGAAAATGTCTGTTCAGATCTTTTGCCCATTTTTAAATTAGATTGTTTGTTTTTGTTTTTGTTGTTTTGTTTGGTTTTTTGGAGAGAGAAAGTGTGATCGGGGAGAGGGGCAGCGGGATAGAGAATCCCAAGCGGTCTGCTTCCATGCTCAGCATGGTGCCCAATGTAGGGCTCAACCCCGGGACACTGAGATGATAACCTAAGTCAACGTCAAGAGTCAGACCCTCACCCAACTGGCCATCCAGGAGCTCTGTATGAATTCTTTATTTGGATATTAGCCCTTTATCAGATACATGATTTCTTTCTACTTTCTGTACGTAGAGATACTTTCTACTCTTCTGTATGTTGACTTTGCATCTTGTTGGTGGTTTCCTTTCTGTGCAGAGGCTTTTTACTTTGGTATAGTCCCACTTGTTTATTTTTGCTTTTGTTGCCTTTCCTTTTAGAGTCCTATCAAAAAATCATCACCAAGACCAATGTCAAGGAGCTTGCCACCTGTGTTTTCTTTTAGGAGTTCTATCGTTTCAGGTCTTAAGTTCAGGTCTTTAATCCATTTTGACTTAACTTGTGTATGATGTAAAATAGTGATTTTAGTTTCATTCTTTTATATGTGGCTGTCCAGTTTCCCCAGCATCATTTATTGAAGAGACTGTTCTTTCCTCATTGTGTATTCTTGGCTTCTCTGTTGTAAATTAATTGACCGTATATGCATGGGTTTATTTCTGAATTCTGGATTGTGTTCCATTATTCTGTGTGTGTTTGTTTTTGTTTTTTTTTTAATATCAGTACCTTACAATTTTAATTATTACAGCTTTGTAATGTAGTTTGAAATCAGGGAGTTGATGCCTCCAGGTTTGTTCTTGTTTCTCAAGATTGCTTTGACTGTTCAGGGTCTTTTGTGTTTCCATATAAATTTTATGATTATTTTTCTATTTCTGTGATAAATGTCATTGTAATTTTGATAAGAATTGCATTGAGTCTATGCATTGGCTTTGGGTAGTGTGGACATTTTAACAGTTCCCATCTGTGAGTACAGAATATCTTTCCCATTTATTTGGATCTTCATTTTCTTTCAGCAGTGTCTATAGTGTTCAGTACACTGCTCTTTCATTTCCTTGGTTAAATTTATTGCTAGGTATTTTATTCTGTTTGATGCATTGTAAATGCGATTGTTTTCTTAATTTCTCTTTCTGGTAGTTCATTATTAGTGTATATAAATGCAACAGATTTTTTTATATTGATTTTGTATACTCTTCACTGAATTTATTAGTTTTAACAGTACCTGAGAACATCTCCATAGGCCTCTAGAAGTGTGCCAGACCAGAAGCCTAGCCCTCAGGCCAAAGCTCCTATGTACATAGGCTTCTTTCTCAGAAAGTCCACAGATGTCTTTCTGTCTGCTATCTGTGCAGTACTATGGGGACTGGAATCTGCTAACAACCACCTTCCCAGTTATTTTAGTCCCATGGTACCCAGGAATGCAAGCCCCACAGGCCTCCCAGGGCCAAGTGAGCCAGGGGTTTCACCTGAGTTGCAGCTGTAAAATCAGATGTAAAAACAGATGTAAAAACCGGGGCACCAGATGAATGTAAAAACTTCCCTCTGGGAGATACTGGCACTCTGGGGAGTGGTAGAGGGAGAGTGTGAAGATGACAAGAAGAGAGGGAGGAAAATGTCAAAAGTGGATCCCAGCAGACTCCATCCCCTGAGAGATCCCCAAAAGCCCCTGCCCTTCTGGCCAGTGCTTTTAAGGTCAGCAAATGAATTTCTTCCACATAAGGTCTGGTACCTTTTCTCAGATGGCTGCTTCTGTGCTTTGTGGCTGTTTCTGCGCTAGGCCCTGTGGTGAGTGAGTCTGCACATAAGTCCTTTAAGAGCCGTTTCTAGTTTGTTACCGTCCTTTGAGGCTTGTGGACGGGAGTCCCATTAGCTTTCAAGGCATATGTTTTGGGGGTCTTAAAAGTTGGTGTGTCTAATTTGGGGGACTAACCCTTTGCTTCTCAGGAAGAAGCTTCAAGGTTGTGCATTCCCTCCCAGTTGTGGTTCATTGCACTGGGGGTGGGGCTTATGGCGAGCTTGGGTCTTAGGCTCTGCACTCTGCCTTAATGTCGCTTCTTTCTCATTTGCCCAATGTGAAGGAGTTACTCAGGTAGTTTTCAGGTCTTTCTCGGAGGAAATTATTACATACGTAGCCGTAGACTTGGTTTGTCTGTGGGAGGAGGCAAATTCAGGATCTTTTCTGTGTCACTGTCTTGAACTATCTCCTATAAAAACACTTCTATTTAGTTTTCTTAGAGCTTCCCTTAAAAAATGGTGAACAAATATGAACTAGTGCACATTTTCAAAGTATGTTCAGTATAGCATATCTGTAAATTTACATTAATTCAATTTAACAACATATTAAACATTTTCAGTGGGACACTTTGGGAGATAAAAGGACAATCTCTGCCCTCAAGGAGATTAAATCTTTTTTTTTTTTTAATTTTTTTTTTTTTTAATGTTTATTCATTTTTGAGAGAGAGAGACAGCATGAGTGGGGGAGGAGCAGAGAGAGAGGGAGACACAGAATCCAAAGCAGCCTCCAGGTTCTGGGCTGTCAGCACAGAGTCTGACCGGGGGCTCGAACCTACCAATGGTGATATCATGACCTGAGCCAAAGTCGGACACTCAACTGACTGAGCCACTCAGGTGCCCCGAGATTAAATCTTATATGGAGATAAAGTATATAAGCAAGAAGAATATGAGTATAAATTCAAATGATGAAGCAGGATTGTTTGGGGAAAATGGGTGAGATTTAGAAATGCTACATGTAAGGTGGAGTGTTGGAACATGGGAGAGGACTATAGTTGAAAGTGTATTCAAAAGCTATGTTAGAGCTAGATTGCCAGGAATTATTTGCTGGGAATGGTTTTTTTATGTAAAGTAATAACTGTAGAAAAAGTACTGTAATTATCTCTTGAAATTACAAGAGTAGTGCATGCCCCTTGAACAAATACTAAATTAAAATACATAAAATGGGAGTCTCACTTTCCAGTCGAATCTCATTTCCATGGGTAGTGTGTTATCAGTTTGTTATTTATTATTCCAGGCTTTTTTCCCCTATATTTCTGTAATCATCTGTATACTTATGTTTTAAGATTATTGTGTTAGAGAATAATAAATACTTCTGTAGATAGCTTCTTTGCACTCAACAGTATATCATGAACATACTTCTGAATTAGTGCATATTGACTGCCTTTTTTCTTTAAAAAAATTTTTTTCTTTTTAAATTTTATTTTAGAAAATGAGAGAGGAGTGAGTGGGGGAGAGGGGAAAAGAGAGAGACAGAATCCTAAGCAGGGGCCATGCTCAGCATGGAGTCCGACTCAGGACTTGATCCTAGTACCCTGGGATCATGACCGAGCTGAAATCAGAAGTCAGACGCTCAACTGACTGAGCCACCCAGCCATCCCTTTTTCTTTTTAGTAGCTTCATATTTTCTAGTGTATAGATGAACCAAAGTGTCTTTATCTATTTACTTATCCTTGGGCAGAGAACTTCTAAATGTTGCTATTGCATCTGTGCTGTAATGGATATTCTTGCACATATATTTTAACACTTATACTGTTTTTCATAAAATACTGAATGATACAATTTGGTCATTTTACATTTTCGTAGGTATTGTCAAGTCATTCTCCAAATAGTTGTACAGTTTACACAGTCTCTGAGACTTGCCCGTTTACTATATTTTCTTACCAGTACTGGAAAATATAGAGCCATTAAATTCCTGCCATTCTAACAAGAGAAAAACACTATTTTCATTTTTGTATTAATTTGTATTTCTATAATTATTTATAAGTTTGAGCATCTTTTCGTAATTCATTTAACCGTTTATATTTCTTTTTGTGGCAATTGTCTTTTTGCAGTCTCTGCTCATATATTTATGAGTTTACTTTTTTATTTTGCTTTATGCATATGAATAATACACATGAATATTAATGGTTTGTGGTATGTATTCTCTACCAATGATAGGCTTTCTGTTTGTTTATGGTATCTTCCTTCATATAAATGTTTAAAATCTTTCATATAGTTAAATATGTAAGTAGTTTACTTATGAGTTCTTGATTTTCTACTGTTTTCATCTCAAGTTTTTTTTACATATTTTTAAATTTTAAAGTTTTGGTTTTTTTTGTTTTTTGCATTTAAAGATGTAATATTCAATTTGAAATTTGTTTTTGTGAGAATATGGTATTGAGATCTCACTGCGTAATTGTTCCAACATGATTTATCATTGAGAAATCATCCTTTATTTTGTGTTTCTGTTTATTGTGGCAAATTCTACAATACCTTATGATTGATTTTTTTTCTCAGGAAATATTTAGATTTTTAATACTGATCTTATATTTGGTTATCCTAGAGAATTTAAAATAATCTGTGATAATTTTTTATTTGTTGTGTTTGATTTTCTTCAATACCACATTGCTCACAAATGATGACAAATTCTCCTCCTGTGTTCCAAATTTTATTTATTTTTTTTACATTATTTTCTTATTGGCTAGGACTTCCAGTACCATAGTGAATAGTTCAGATTAACAACTAAACATTCTTGTCCAGTACTTCAAGGATAATACTTCACTGGGGAAAGGAAAAAAATAAACACAACTTAGCAAAATCCTGGGAATTTATAATTGTGATTAGATAGATCAAATGGTATATATGGGCTTATTGAAAAAGAAGTGGGGCATCTGGGTGGCTCAGTTGGCTAAGCCTGACTTCAGCTCAGGTTATGATCTCATGGTTCGTGGGTTTGAGCCCCGCATGGGGCTCTGTGCTGACAGCTCAGAGCCTGGAACCTGCTTCGGATTTTGTGTCTCCCTCTCTCCTCGCCCCTCTCCCGCTCACTCTCTGTCTCTCTTTCTCAAAAACATAAAAAAAAACTTTAAAAAAAAGAAAAAGAAGTATCTTCTGACAATCTGCCTTATTTAACCATTTCAGTTTTGGTTTTTACTGATGGTTATCACATCTCTAGATAATGGTATGTAGCTCTTTGAAGACTTATAAAGTTTAGGGGTGCCTGGGTGGCTAAGTCGGTTAAATGTCTGGCTCTTGGTTTCAGCTCAAGTCATGACCTCTCGGTTCACGGGTTCAGGCCCTAAGTCCAGCTCTGGATGCGCTGACAGTGCGGAGCCTGCTTGGGATTCGCTCTCTCTGCCCCTCCCTTGCTTGCTCACTGGGGCACTCTTTCAAAATAAACAAACTTAAAAAGAAAAACAAAAAAGACTTCTAAAGTTTAGATAATGTATGTGTGTTGAATAAATTTACCTAACCCTTGTAAAACTTTTTACTTCCTTTCAAATCCTTCCAGTTTTTTAGTCTCATTTTCTCCACTGAGAAACTGCAACCACTGTTTTGTTTTGTTTTTTGTTTTTTTTTTTTTAAGAGACAGCGTCACTTGTCTCTTCATTTTTAAGATCAGGACATTGGTTCTTCTATCCTTCCACCTACCTCTCCACCTCCATTAACCTCCTGCCTTTACCTAACTACTCTAAAATACACTGCTGCTTTTACATTTTCAAGGTTAGTGACATTTGTATTGCTTTGTAAGCATAAAGTTTCTGTCTTTATAGTTTGATTCTTAACAGTCAATAAATACAGTTTTCTTTGCTTTCTTTATTGCAACTATTACTCCAAAGCCAAATAATACCGTTTACTTCCTTACATGTTCCATGTTGTGACACCCATGCTACTGAATGGTTAATATTCCTAGGGTAAATTTTAATTGGATTTCTTTCCTTTCCCCACCCCCATCTTTCTCCCTTCTTCCTTTTTCCTCTTCCTTCACCTCTTTTCTTCCTCCTCCTCCTCAGCACCCCCACCCCATAATTTTCTTCATCATGTCCTCACTTTTTTCCAGTCTCTCAGTCGTCTTTTTCACTCATTTTTAACTAAGTCTTCTGCGAGCCATGTGTCATCCTTTTCCAATTTGATGGTGCCTACACTTGGCACAGCAGTTTCCCTGTGAGTCCACTGTTCGGTGGTTCCAGTTTCTTTTTTGTTCCTTGGTTTAGAGTTTCGTTTTATTGAAGTAAATTCACATAACTGCCGGAGAAAGTATAATAGTCATTAGTGCTGTATAGCATGCATTTTTCTCCCCTGCACATACCACCCAACTTCTAGGCACACTGTAGGTTTGTATAGTTCTGCTATCTAAAAGTTAACTTGCTTTCAAGTTTAACTTTTCAGTGAAAAGCCTCTTTTCCTGTCTGAGAGTCACTAGAAGTGTTCCAGATAGTGGCAGTTCTGTCAGTCTGGTTTCTAGAATGAGGGTTATTTGACACAGAACTCTCAATATAACTGCAGTGGACATATAACATGAGAGAGAAATACACCTTTATTGTTTTAAGCCTGGGAGAGTTTTGAGTGATTATTGCAGCATAACCTAGTATCCTGACGGACGTCGGAAAGATAAGAGTGTAACTCCTAAAATATTTCAAATTATATTATTTTCTGAATACTTGATAGTTAATTTGGAGAGATGTAAAATTCTATATTAAAAATCCATTTCCTTCTGGAATATAAAGACATTGTTATGTTGTCGTCTTGCATTTCTTGTTGCTGATGATATGCTGATGGCAGTGCAATTCCTATTCCTTTGCTGGTCATCAAAATTTTCCTCTTCTCAAATCTTTTAGGATCTTCCATTTATCCTTGTTTAAAATGTCATAGTAATGAATATTTTATGCATCCAGCTTGGCTCTCCATTGGCTGTTTCTTTTTGAAGATTACATGCATGTCTGTGTTCTGGGAAACTTCATTGCATTGGTTGCTAATAATTTGCTGCTTTTTATTTTCTCAGTTCTTTTTTTCTTCATTTGATCTTAGTTGGACCTCTACTTTATTAATAACTCACTTTATCTCATTTCTCATATTTTCTGTCATCTTTATTTTTTGTTTATATATTCTAAGAGATTTCCTTATATTATGTTCCAACATACCTTTTGTTTTCACCTATTTCAATTTCAGCCACTGTGTTTTTTTCTCTTACAAGAATGTGTCTCTTAGCTTAGTTACCCCAGAAAGCTGCAGTTAAGAAAAGGACTTGCATGTTAGTGTTTTGTTTCTAGAACTGATTCCATGAAATAGGAGTGTAGGACAAGGAAAGTGACATAAAGAAGGAGGGAAAGTCAGTACCAGGGTATGTTACCAGCCTGGTCAGTACTGTGGAGAGTTGGTTTCTATCCTCCTGGGACCATTTCAGGTGGTATGTAGAATGCTTCTTAGATTAATTATGCCACCTAAAAAATAGTAGAGGAAGGAGAGAATGTATTATTGGCTCTTGTCCCCCATTTGTCAAGGTTGGTGTAAGGCGCCAGTAACTCTCTGCCGTATTTGGATGTGTGTGGTCAACATAGCTGCTCATAGACGTCCCACAGTCGCATCAGAGAAACTCCGGGGCAGAAAGCAAGATTGTTCAGGACCGCTGGCTAGTGTCTGGTTATCTCTTTAAGGAAGTTGGTTTGACTATGGCAGTGGCTGAAGGATGGTTGGGGAGTAGAAAGCAGTGGAGAGGTGAGGTAGGGCAAAATGAGTGATAACTATAGTCCACATTTTGCAATGCTCATATCCCTTGGTGCCCTCTATTGAGTACAGTTAGTTACAGTGTTTTCAATATGGTGGCCAAGTTCATTCCCCTTTACCAAAGGGAATTAGTGGTAACAGGCTTTGGTCCTAGCTACTGCAGCTGGCCCTGAAGGAATAATAAAGTATCATCCTCCTCCCCTTTTACAAATTTCTTGTTTCCTTCTCTCTGGGCCTGCAGTTTGGCTGTTCTGAACTATTAGTCTGATGGGATGACATGAGCCTTCATCCCCAAGTTACCTTAGCATTATTCGATCATGGTTGCTGCAGGTAAACTTGTAAGAGTTATCATTAGGCAATGATTTCTACCACTCTGAATTTTAGGCACTCCTCTACATCTCCTGGGTCTTGGAAAAATCTGTTTTTCCTACCATGTAACTGTGATCTTGATCAGGGTAATTGTCAAAGTTAGTTGTTCCCACTAATAATAACTATTTTCTTTGCCCATTGTCCCACTGATACGAGGAGTCCAAAATGAGCAAGTCATAGCTTTAGGTGAGTGGAAACCTTACTGTGTCCCCTGATAGAAATTTCTCTACCAACCTACCCCCAGAAGCAGAACCCAGAAGAATCTGGGAGATTCAGGATTTTCAGGCTTTTTCCCCTCACCCCAAGTCTCCCAGGGTTTCATTCTTTTTCTATCTAGGCCCTGACTCTCGCACAGGAGGCCTGTTGAAGTTGTGAGTTGAGTCTCTTTTGTAGCTCTGCTACCTTTGCAATTCTAAACCTGCTTTTCTGCTGCTTCAGAAGAAAAGAGTCTAAACACTGCCAATGAGAACTTCTGACTTTGACAGCATGTTTTGATTTGATGTTTATTTAAACTGACGCTGTCATTTTTTTTACAAGGCATAGAAAACTGTAAACAAAAGCCATTTCCACTCTGTATAGTATTTAATTACCATTGTGTCCATACTGTCCATAGATCAGTACTTTACCATCTCCCAATTCTTTACTCCCCTGTGTGAATCATAAGTTGTTGATTTCATTGAATTCTAGAAGTTATCACTCATGTTATAGTTATTGCTCATGTCATCAGCAGTGAGATTGTTATTGCCAGTTACAAGTTAATTGTCCAATTCCCAAGTCTTATTTTGTGGCTCTGCTCTTATTTCCAGTTCTGTTACAGACTGTCTCAGTCTGTGTTCTCCTCGAAAACAGAGCCTGAAATGAGGATCAGAATGTAGTAGTTTATTTTAAGAAATCCAAGGGTTACAGGAGTAGGGAACAGGGAAAGGTAAACCAGGAAAGTCCAGAGAAAGGAGGAAAGTACATTACCAAGCTGATCATCACTGTGAACAATTGGGACTTAATCCAGCTGGGACCTGACTACCTGAAGTATAGGCGAGCAATCCTACTGAACATACTGCAATTATATACATGTGAGTGCTAGGTGAGGTTCTTCAGCAGTATGCAGTGGTGCCAAAGAAGTCATAGTGCAGAAGCTGAGAGATCTATGCTGTTAGGTTACAACTTTGCAGAAGCTCCTTGCCACAGCAAAAACTGGAGGAGGAAAATGGGCTGAAGAGATATGAGGTGGGGCATAAGAGGTGTGAAATATATGAGTCCTCCCTTTTTTCTGTTCTGTTTTACAGTATATTATTTATATGGATGAATATTTTGGATATCTATATTTGCTAAAACAGTTAACCTTTCACTTTTTAAAGTTATCCTTTTTCACTGTGTCCTGAGGGGGAGAGAGAGAGAGAGAGAGAGAGAGTGAGTGTGTGTGTGTGTGTGTGTGTGTGCGCGTGCGCATGCATTTTGACTCACAGGGATCTCTGCACCAGTGAAGGACTTGTTAACTGGCTAGTTTTTTTTTTTTTTTTAATTTGAGATTTTTATTTCTGACTGATGTTGACTTTTATGCTAAGTATGTGTATATTACTAGACATTACTAAGTACTATAAATGTCAAAATGAAAAAGGCTTTACTTGGATATGGTACATTGATTCTGGTTACTTTATTTCATCTTGGACTGTTTATTTCATTTCCTTTAGAAAAGGACTCTTAATTTTTTTGTGGTCAGTGCGGGGAGGAGGGGGGGATTAAGGAGGGTAGAAGTGTATGGACCACAAGTGTAAGTGTCTAGAAGCTGATATGTATATATATATTTTCCTGTACCAGTATCTAGTCCTGGATCATATGTTGCATTTAGTTATCATACCTCCTTAGTCTCTTTTAATCTGAGATAATCCTTTGGGGTGTTTGTTGTTGTTGTTTCGTTTTGTTTTTGTCTTTCTTAATTTTAACACTATTGATGAATTATTGGCCAGTTATTTTATAGAATGACTTTCAGCTTAGGTTTGTTGGATGTTTCTTTATGATTAAATTCCAGTTGTGCATTTTTGGCAAGAATATGACAGAAGTGATATGCTCTTTTCATTATGATTTTCATGACTCATATAATGTTAATGTATCTAATTAATGGTAAAATTAACTCTGATCACTTGATTAAGATGATATTTCCAGGTTTCTGCACTGTAAAGTTACAATTTTTCCTTTTGAAATTAAGTATTTTGTGAGGAGATACCTTGAAACTGTGTAAATACCCTGTTTGTCATCATACTTTGCCCTCTATTTTTATTTTTTTTTTTAATTTTTTTTTCAACGTTTATTTATTTTTGGGACAGAGAGAGACAGAGCATGAACAGGGGAGGGGCAGAGAGAGAGGGAGACACAGAATTGGAAACAGGCTCCAGACTCTGAGCCATCAGCCCAGAGCCTGACGCGGGGCTCGAACTCACGGACCGCAAGATCGTGACCTGGCTGAAGTCGGACGCTTAACCGACTGCGCCACCCAGGCGCCCCTGCCCTCTATTTTTAGTATCTATTAATTATTAATTGGAATTAGAACATAAGGAAGAGCTTCCCCTTTCCTCTATTCATTTATTTTTGTTTCTGTCAGTATAGATTTATGGATATTTGATTTATCCTATGGAGTTTAATCCAAAACTATCATTATTAATTTTTTACGCTCAAATTATTCCAGATTTGATTCATTGGAGCCCTCTCCAGTTGCTCACTACCCTTTTGATGTGTTCCCATCATTTAATGTACTTCAAGATGATTCATGCTCATCTTGTAGTTTTTCTTGCCTTGAACTAAAATCAGTCATTTGTCCAGGAAGCTGTGGTTCCTATTTTTGAGGAGTAATACACAGAAATTAAGATCTGGGTTGTAGCTGTGCTCATTGTTGCTGGGATGTTACTGTTTCTAGGCCCTTCTTAGAGTTGAGAAAAATATGTGTACAGTATAACTTTCATTGGCAGTTCAAGAGAATAGAAACATTTTGATCATTCTAATAAAAAGGCAGGAAAAAGAGAATGCAGTGAGAAAAAACATGGTAATTAAATGTTAAATTGTTACAGATAAGTGCAAACTAGTATTTTAATGTAGTTGCTTTCATTTTCATTTAATGTATTGCTTTTACATTAATTTAAGTATGAATCAAGTAAACTCCTCTATTAAGAAAGATTGTTTAATCCACCTTTTATTTTTGTTTAAAATGAAAATAACTAATACAGAATGACCTTGAATTGTTTTATATATGTGTCTGTATTTAGCCAGTACTAAGTGAAAATTAACGTAATGCTGTTAATATCAAAGTAGAATAAAAGATGCACAGTATGAAATGTAATAAAGAAAAACATTTCTGTGGATAGAAGTAATTCACTAAGAATTAACAAATAAGAAAAATTGTAAGATTTCAGTATACCTCGGAAACCAGTAAATCAAGCAAACAATAAATTAGTATGAAAATTGTTTTTGTAACAAAAGTTGAAAGTTGATTTTTTTAAAAAAAAGTTCATTTTTTTTTATTTTGAGAGAGAGAGGGGGTGGGGCAGGGGCAGGGAGTGAGGGAGAGAAAGAATCCCAAGCAGACTCCATGTTGTTAGTGCAGAGCCCAACGTGGGGCATGATCTTTCAACTGCTAGATCAAGACCTAAGCTGATACATAGAGTCAGATGTTCAACCTACTGAACCACCCAGGCGCACCGGAAGTTGAGTATTTTGGCAAAACAAGTAACAAGATTCATCAGTTAAATTCGGTAGCTCAAAGGAAGTGTGTACATTCTTTTCAAGTGCATTGAAAAATTTTGTACAATTGAACTTAGACATGGTCACAGATAAAACCTCAACAAATTCTAACGTATCTATGTAAAACAACTCTTGACTATAGTGCAAGAAAATTTTAAAAAATCATTAATTAAAAGGAATATCCTTCCCCCAAACATGTACATTAAGAGTTCTATTCAGTGTAGTGGACTGAGTTGATTTTAATGGACTCCACGCTTTTCCACTTCTGCTTCAGTCGCATGCATATACATCCTGAAGAAAAGACAACATAGAACAACATACACAGCCAAGTCTGAAACCACGAAAGGATATCCACCGATTGTTAGGTTTAATAAAGGGAAATTCCATGAATAGATGCTTGTAGGAAGTATAAAAAAGTGGTTTTGGGGGAGAATAAAAAAAACTTTGGGGCACCTGGGTGGCTCAGTCGGTTAAGCGTCCGACTTCGGCTCAGGTCAAGATCTCACAGTTCGTGAGTTCGAGCCCCGTGTCAGGCTCTGTGCTAACAGCTCAGAGCCTGGAGCCTGCTTCACATTCTGTGTCTCTCTCTCTGCCCCTTCCCTGCTCATGCTGTGTCTCTCTCTGTCTCAAAAATAAATAAACATTAAAAAAAAAATTAAAAAAAAATTTTTAAAAAGGTAAGTGCCTTAACAATAGGCATCAAAATTTACACTGTCTGTAGAGTGCAGTGACTTCAGGCCAAAAAAGTTAAATTATAATGAAATTGGTGATCACGTTAAGGTGCAGCAAAGGAGGTCAGAAAAAAACATTCTGAATGGATGCTTTCACAATCCAGGGCATGTGCAGTGTTTGCAGAGATCAGTACCTATTGAAGATTAATTCATGAAAACCACATGAGATAACAACTATACAAAATAGGATGATTTGCACCTAAAGATTGTAGACCAAGGAAAAAAAGTGTTTAGACATAAAAGGTTAAGTTAATGTAAGAATGGAATGAGTTGAGAAAGATACATAAAATAACCATTCCAAAATTCTAGAAATCAGAAATTCATTTATTATATGAAATTTAATATTATATGAAGTGAAACTGAACTGAATGGATGAATAGAAGAGCGAACAAGATCAGCTGTAGATGGAATTAGTGAATTTTCTGTTTTCCTGACTGAACCTTGACTGATAGAGCCCCCTAGACCTAAAGGCTCTAGGAATTTACAGTAAACTGATTAAAATAGAGGTGTTACATGCTGACTGCCTACATTAGAGCTCTGATGGTTACCTGTTGTACTTCGAAGGCTTTTTTGTTTCTAATTGTTCTCCTGGCATTGATCACCTATCCTATATTTTATTGCAGCATCTGGGATTGATTTCAATGTCTTTGCCTCAATTAAAAAATTTTTTTAAATAATTTTTTTAATGTTTTATTTATTGTTGAGAGACAGAGAGCACAAGTGGGGGAAGGGCAGAGCAAGACAGAGACAGAGGATCTGAAGTGGGCTCTGCACTGACAGCAGTGAGCCTGATGTGGGGCTTGAACTCAGCCATGAGATCATGACCTGAGCCAAAGTCGGACACTCAGTAGACCGAGCCACCCTCATTTTTTTTTTTTTTTTTTAAGAAAGAGAGAGAGAGATTGAGTGCACAAGTGGGGGAGAGAGAGAGAGAGAAAGAATGAGAATCTTAAGCAGGCTTCACACTCAGTGCGTGGAGCTCCCTGATGTGGTGCTTGATCACACAACCCTGGGATTGTGACCTGAGCCAAAACAGAGTCAGACAGTAAATTAACTGAGCGACCCAGGTGTCCCTTTGCCCCAGTTTTTATTTCATTCCATTCTGACTCTCAAAACCTGCATGTCCTCATTATGATTGATCAGTCATAGCTCCAAAGTTCATCTCTGACTTAGTATTTCTAATTAATAGTTGCTAGTTTATATGATCTTATTTTTGATCGTATAATCAATCTTTGTTTTTTTGCCACTCTGGGCCCTGTCATCCATGACCCCAGAATTCTATATTTTTTAGATAGTAAGTTTACCCTTTGCAGCTTGTCTTCACCAAAGAAGAGTCAGTAGAAAAAACACCACAGTAGACAATGTGTGCAGTACGTGCAAACAACAACAAACCTGAAGAGACAAAAAACATACAAAAAGATGGCCAATTAAACCCAATAAACTGCATTTCCATATGTTTTGCATTGGTAAAATAAATATCCACCATAGGAGAGGCACCAAATAACTGGTGACTCTAGAGCTGGTCTGATGGCTCTTTCGACAGATTGGTGATGGGTGCAGAGATGAAGGTTTACACATGGCCTACCAGAATGACTCCCTCTAACTATGACTGGGCTACTACTACTGATACAAAGAATCTAGCCTGCTCGTATGTCTACTTGGATTATACTTCTGGAGATCAATGGGGCTGAAGATTCGGTGGGCCTTCTTCATGCTTATCTTTGTCAGGGCTTCATATAACCCCCATTTCACAGACTTCACTTTAAAATTATTCATCTGAGTTGTATCATGGTGCAGTACCCAAAGGTACAGAATCTTTGGGATGCTAAAAAATGAAAAATTTGAAATATCTGCCGTGCCAGTTTTCAGTTTATTGTGTCTCAGCTTCAGATTCAGCTTTGTGATCTTGAATCTGGACCCTGTAAACATTTCTTCTTTGCTAACTGGATAAATGTCAAGCTTCACCAGTAGAGGTCCCTGGAGTGACTTTTATTATTATCTGGTAATTTTTGTGAATATTATTGGATTTTAAGAACATATATTTTTAAAAATGTACTTAAAAGTTCTAAAGATACTTTTAAAAATATAAGAAATCTTAATATTTGTATTACTTATTTGTATTACTTATCCTTTAATAGATACTGCATTCTATATGGAAATCAAAACTCCTACACAGTTCCTGATGTAGATGGACCCATCTTCCCTGTGTTATTTTCAAGATTAACTTCATAATCACTTGATTTTTGTCTTTGACTTCTATGTTGCTTACAAAATTCTGACTGTAAGCTGTATATTTGAAATAAACAGTATTAACACAGAGATTATAAAGATGAAAAAAGTTACATCAATCCTGTCATTCTGTGTAACCGCTTGGAGTTTTTGTGTTTAAAATTTTTTGGACAACTTAGACATTTGAAAGCTGTTAGGATTGATCTTGAAGAAACAACCACATGGATAGTATTGTAGTTTTTGCAATGTATAATGGGATTTTTGTGACTGTTCAATGTATCTTTATGTTTGCCTCTTTTCCTAACTGTATGTATATATATTGCTTTATGTGAAACTGCAAAATTAAAGTGAATAAGAGGATTCTTTGACCATGTATGATTGGACATAGGTTTATGTATCTGATTATATGGTCTAAGAATTGCAAAGATCAATTTTTTTTAGAATAAAACTGTATTTATTACATTTTAATATAGTCAAAACATGTTTAAAAATTACACAATTAAAAACATTTTTAATTTCTGAATGCAGTTATAACAGTGACATAAAATTATTTTATTATTAAAGTGATTTTTGGTAATAACATTATATACTGTATGATGAATATATTGTTAAAACTTTACCTTGTATACCAAATATACTACCTCACCCATTTTCTGTTATTTTTGGTGTGGTTTACAGGTATTATTTTCAGTGTAGATTTTACTTAAATTCCATGTTTTTAAGCCACTGTAGTCAACTTATAAAAATTACTTATCAAGCTTAAATACAGTGGAATAAAATTACACTTAAAGTAATTTAATTCACTTAACACAAATTATTAATATGTATGCAAATATAAAGAATAGGTGCTTAACTCAAGGACAATGTAAATAAAAGCAATTTTGCTTGTGCTTAGGTTTGCTTTATATTCAAGTCCTGTGGGAACACTGCCAGAAATGCTGTTTCCCACAAGGGTTACAACACTTAGGAGAAAATAATTACAGTTAATTTAGATTTTGATTGTTTGCACTTTTATTTTTATTTGAACAAAACTGTTGGTAAAGCCTTGTATTTAACCATTATTCTAGATTTATAAAACTGGATCTTTTAGAAATTATGTTATGTTAAAGGCATCCAAATTGGTCTATAAAATACTAGCTTATCTTCTTACCAGAGAAGGCTCCGAGGAAGCCTCGTATTATTAAATACCTACCTTTCTGGTATTTAATTTCTAAGTGATTAAAGCTTTGAAAATTGTTGCAGAGCAGAAAAACATTAAAATATTTTCAGTTTCACTGGTGCTTTTATCCACATTTACATCCAGCACTTAGATACATTATGATATGCACAGTTATCACAGGGACAGTTTGCATTATTTATGTGGCTTTTAGTTTATAATGAGGTTAATTATGCACAAATGCATAATATATACAGGAATGTAGGTGCATTTGCAACAATGCCCACTATACCTCATTTCCACCTGAAAGACAATGACAAATGTTATGAAGTAAAAAGAAAAATCTAAGAGAAAGTACTTCTACTTGAAACAGAAAACACCTAAGATACAGTGTTCTATACATAATCTGCATTTTTATTGAGATAGTTCATATTCATGTAGTTTCTCAACAATCTGTAAGCAAACTCTAACATCCAGTATGTTTCAAAAAGTACCTGTCATTTCCATATAAGCAAAAAGGCCTGAGAAAAAAATGTTGGGTATTATACCATGAATGAGGCAATATAGAGGGGGCCTGGAAATTGTCTACTAGAGTGGGGGGAAATCTTTTCACACACTATTTCTCAATTATAGTAGTTACTTTGCAACAAAAAAACGTATTTTTATATTTTTTAATTTTATTAAAAAAAATTTTTTTTAACGTTTATTTATTTTTGAGACAGAGAGAGACAGAGCATGAACAGGGGAGGGTCAGAGAGATAGAGGGAGACACAGAATCCGAAACAGGCTCCAGGCTCTGAGCCGTCAGCACAGAGCCCGACGCGGGGCTCGAATTCACGGACCGCGAGATCGTGACCTGAGCCGAAGTCGGACGCTTAGCCGACTGAGCCACCCAGGCGCCCCTAATTTTATTTTTTAAAATTTACATCCAAATTAGCATACAGTGCAGCAGTGATTTCAGAGTAGATTCCTTAGTGCCTCTTACCCATTTAGCCCATCCCCCCTCCCGCAACCCCTCCAGTAACCCTCTGTTTGTTCTCCATACTTATGAGTCTTTTCTGTTTTGTCCCCCTCCCTGTTTTTATATTATTTTTTCCCCTCCCTTATGTTCATCTGTTTAGTTTCTTAAAGTCCTCATATGAGTGAAGTCATATGATTTTTGTCTTTCTCTAATTTCACTTAGCATAATACCCTCCAGTTCCATCCATGCAGTTGCAAGTGGCAAGATTTCATTCATTTTGAGCCGGATAATACTCCATTGTATGTGTGTGTGTGTATATATATATATATATGTATATATATATATATATATATATGTATATATATATATGTGTGTGTATATATATGTATATATGTGTATATATATGTATATATGTGTGTGTATATATATATATATATATATATACACACACACACACACCAACTCTTCTTTATCCATTCATCCATCGATGGACATTTGGGCTCTTTGCATACTTTGGATATTGTTAATAGTGCTGCTGTGAACATTGGGGTGTATATGCCCCTTCGAAACAGCACCCCTGTATCCCTTGGATAAATAACTAGTAGGGCAATTGCTGGGTCATAGGATAGTTATATAATTTTTTGAGAAACCTCCATACTGTTTTCCAGAGTGGCTATGCCACATTGCATTCCCACCAGCAGTGCAAAAGAGATCCTCTTTCTCAGCATCCTCACCAACATCTGTTGTTGCCTGAGATGTTAATGTTTGCCATTCTGACAGGTATGAGGTGGTATCTCATCGAGATTTTGATTTGTATTTCACTGATGAGTGATGTTGAGCATTTTTTCATGTGTCAGTTGGCCATCTGGATGTCTTCTTTGGAGAAGTGCTATTCATGTCTTTTGCCCATTTCTTCACTGGATTATTTGTTTTTTCGGTGTTGAGGTTGTTTATAGATTTTGGGTTGAGTTCTTTATAGATTTTGGATACTAACCCTTTATCTGATATGTCATTTGCAAATATCTTCTCCCATTCTGTCAGTTGCCTTTTAGTTTTGCTGATTGTTTCCTTGGCTGTGCAGAAGGTTTTTATTTTGATGAGGTCCCAGTAGTTCATTTTTGCTTTTGTTTCCCTTGCCTTCGGAGACGTGTTGAGGAAGAAGTTACTGCGGCCAAGGTCAAAGAGTCTTTTGCCTGCTTTCTCCTCGAGGATTTTGATGGCTGCCTGTCTTACGTTGAGGTGTTTCATCCATTTTGAGTTTATTTTTGTGTATGGTGTAAGAAAGTGGTCCAGGTTCATTCTTCTGCACGTCGCTGTCCAGTTTCCCCAGCACCACTTGCTGAAGAGACTGTCTTTATTCCATTGGATATTCTTTCCTTCTTTGTCAAAGATTAGTTGCCCATACATTTTTGGGTCCATTTTTGGGTTCTCTATTCTGTTTCGTTGGTCTGAGTGTCTGTTTTTGTGCCAGTACCATACTCTCTTGATGATTACAGCTTTGTAGTATAGCTTGAAGTCTGGGATTGTGATGCCTCCTGCTTTGGTTTTCTTTTTCAAGATTGCTTGGGCTATTCAGGGTCTTTTCTGGTTCCATAGAAATTTTAGGATTGTTTGTTCTAGCTCTGTGAAGAATGCTGGTGTTATTTTGACAGGTATTGCATTGAATAGGTAGATTGCTTTGGGTAGTATCGACATTTTAACAATGTTTGTTCTTCTATCTAGGAGCATGGAATCTTTTTCCTTTTTTTGTGTGTGTCTTCAATTTCTTTCATAAGCTTTCTGTAGTTTTCAGTGTATAGCTTTTTCACCCCTTTGGTTAGATTTATTCCTAGGTATTTTATGGGTTTTGGTACAACTGTAAATGGGATCAATTCCTTGATTTCTCTTTATGTTGCTTCATTGTTCGTGAATAGGAATGCAACTGATCTCTGTGCATTGATTTTATATCCTGCAACGTTGCTGAATTCATGAATCAATTCTAGCAGTTTTTTGGTGGCATCTTTTGGGTTTTCCATATAGAGTATCATATCATCTGCGAAGAGTGAAAGGTTGACCTCCTCCTGGCCGATTTGGATGCCCTTTATTTCTTTGTGTTGTCTGATTGCAGAGGCTAAGACTTCCAATACCATGTTGTATAACAGTGGCAAGAGTGGACATCACTGTCTTGTTCCTAACCTTAGGGGGAAAGCTCTCAGTTTTTCCCCATTGAGGATGATATTAGTGTTGGGTCGTTCATATATGGCTTTTATGATCTCAAGGTATGATCCTTCTGTCCCTACTTTCTTGAGGGTTTTTATCAAGAAAGGATGCTGTATTTTGTCAAACGCTTTCTCTGCATCTATTGAGAGGGTCATATGGTTTTTGTCCTTTCTTTTATTGATGTGATGAATCACTTTAATTGTTTTGTGGATATTGAACCAGCCCTGCATCCCAGGTATAAATCCCACTTGGTCATGGTGAATAATTTTTTTAATGTATTGTTGGATCCGGTTGGCTAATATCGAGTATTTTTGCATCCATGTTCATCAGGGAAATTGATCTCTAGTGCTTTTTAGTGGGGGTTTCTGTCTCCTTTTGGAATCAAGGTAATGCTGGCCTTATAGCAAGAGTTTGGAATTTTTCCTTCCATTTCTATTTTTTAGAACAGCTTCAAGAGAATAGGTGTTAACTCTTCCTTAAATCTTTGGTAGAATTCCCCTGGAAAGCCATCTGGCCCTGGACTCTTGTTTTTTGGCAGATTTTTGATTACTAATTCGATTTCCTTATTGGTTATGGGTCTGCTCAAATTTTCTATTTCTTCCTGTTTCAGTTTTGGTAGTGTATCTGTTTCTAGGAATTTGTCCATTTCTTCCAGTTTGCCCATTGTATTGACATATAATTGCTCATAATATTCTGTTATTGTTTGTATTTCTGCTGTCTTGGTTGTGATCTCTCCTTTTTCATTCTTGATTTTATTTATTTGGGTTCTTTTTCTTTTTGATCAAACTGGCAGGTGGTTTACCAATTTTGTTAATTCTTTCAAACAACCAGCTTCTCATTTCATTGATCGGTTCTGCTATTTTTTTGGTATTGATAGCATTAATTTCTGCTGTAATCTTTATTATTTCATGTGTTCTGCTGGTTTTGGGTTTTATTTGTTGTTCTTTTTGCAGCTCCTTAAGCGTAAGGTTAGGTTGTGTATCTGAGATCTTTCTTCCTTCTTTAGGAAGGCCTGGATTGCTATATACTTTTCTCTTATGACCGCCTGTACTGCGTCCCAGAGGTTTTGGGTTGTGGTGTTATCATTTTCATTGGCTTCCATATACTTTTTAATTTCCTCTTTAATTTCTTGGTTGGCCCATTCATACTTTAGAAGGATGTTCTTTAGTCTCCAAGTGTTTGTTACCTTTCCAAATTTTTTCTTGTTGTTGATTTCAAGTTTCAGGGTGTTGTGGTCTGAAAATATGCATGGTATGATCTCGATCTTTTTGTGCTTGCTGAGGGCTGATTTATGTCCCAGTACATGGTCTATTCTGGAGAACGTTCCATGTACACTGGAGAAGAATGTATATTATGCTGCTTTAGGATGAAATGTTCTGAATATATCTGTTAAGTCCATCTGGTCCAGTGTGTCATTCAAAGTCATTGTTTCCTTGTTGACTTTTTGATTAGATGATCTGTCCATTGCTGTGAGTGGGGTGTTGAAGTCTCCTACTATTATGGTATTACTAATGAGTTTCTTTATGTTTGTGATTAATTGATGTATATCTTTGGGTGCTCTCACATTTGGTGCATAAATGTTTACAGATGTTAGGTCTTCTTAGTTATAGAGCCCTTGATTATGATATAATGCCCTTCTGCATCTCTTGATACCGTCTGTATTTTAAAGTCTAGATTGTCTGATAGAAGTATGGCTATCTTTGGCTTTCTTTTATTGACCATTAGCATGATAGATGGTTCTCCATCCCCTTATTTTCAATGTGAAGGTGTCTTTAGGTCTAAGGTGGGTCTCTTGTAAACAGCATATAGATGGATCTTGTTTTCTTACCGTTTTATTACCCTACATCTTTTGATTGAGCATTTAGTCCATTGATGTTTAGAGTGAGTACTGAAAGATATGAACTTATTGCCATTATGATGCTTGTAGAGTTGGAGTTTCTGGTGGTGTTCTCTGGTCCTTTCTAATCTTTGTTGCTTTTGGTATTTATGTATGTATGTATGTATGTATGTATGTATGTATGTATGTATGTATTTTCTATATATATTCATCTTTTCTCCCTTCAGAGAGTCTCCCTTAAAATTTCTTGCAGGGCTGGTTTAGTGGTCACAAACTAAATCCTTTAATTTTTGTTTGGGAAACTTTTTATCTCTCCTATTTTGAATGACAGCCTTGCTGGATAAAGAATTCTTGAGTACATATTTTTCTGATTCAGCACATTGAATATATCCTGCCACTCCTTTCTGGCCTGCCAAGTTTCTGTGGATAGGTCTGCTGTAAATCTGATTTGTCTTCCCTTGTTGTTTAGGGATTTTATTTTCCCTTGTTGCTTTCATGATTCTCTCCTTGCCTGAGTATTTTGTTTAATTGACTATAATATGCCTTGTTCATGTTTGGTTTTTGTTGAATCTCATGGGGGTCCTCTGTGTTTCTTGGATTTTGATGTCTGTGTCTTTCCCCAGGTTAGGAAAGTTTTCCACTATGATTTGCTCACATAACCCTTCTACCCCTATTTCTCCTCTTCTTCCTTTGGGACCCTGATAATTCTGATGTTGTTCCTTTTTAATGAGTCACTGATTTCTCTAATTCTTAAATCGTGTTCTTTTGTCTTAATCGTCCTCTTTTTTTCTGCTTCATTATTCTCTGTAAGTTTGTCCTATATTGCTGATTCTCTGTTCTGCCTCATCCATCCTTTCTGCTGCTGCATTCGTCCATGATTGCAGCTCAGTTACAGCATTTGTAATTTCATTCTGGCTATTTTTTACTTCTTTTATCTCTGTAGAAAGGGATTCTAATCTATTTTTGACTCCAGCTAGTATTCTTACTATCGCGATTCTAAATTCTGGTTCAGACATCTTGCTTGTATCTGTGTTGGTTAAATCCCTGGCTGTTGTTTCTTCCTGCTCTTTCTTTTGGGGTGACTTCCTTTGTTTTGTCATTTTGAAGGGAGAAAAGGAATTAATGAGGTAGAAAAATTAAAATGAAAAAATTAAAAAAATATGAAAGTTAAACAATAAACACACACACACAGAAAATCTAATAAATGGTGCTAGATCCTAGGTGTGTTTTGGTCTGGGTGTTGATAGTGATTAGACAGAAAAAAGGTGGGGGGGGAAGGAAATCATTTGAGAGTTTGAAAGAGTGAATACACTGAAGTAGACTAAAATGAGATGATGGGAGTAAAATAGAATTTGAAAAAATTTACACAAAAGTGAAGAATATAGTAGAAAAAAATTAAAGAAAAATATTTTTAATAAAAACTAAATAAAAATGAATTTTTTTCTTTTTGTATTCAAAAAAAGAAAAGAAAGAAATGATTGAAAATTTGAAAAAGTGAATACACTGTAGTTGGAAGGAAATCATTTGAGAGTTTGAAAGAGTGAATACACTGTAGTTGACTAAAATAAAATAATGGAAGTAAAATAGAATTTGAAAAAATTTACATAAAAGCAAAAAATATAGTAAAAAATTAAAGGAAAATATTTTTAATAGAAATTGAACATAGAAATGAAGTTTTTCTCTTTCTGCATTCAAGAAAAAGAATAGAAACAAAAAAAAAAAGGAAATCGTTTGAAAATTTGAAAAGGTGAATACACTGAAGTAGACTAAAATAAAATGATGGAAGTAAGAGAGTTTGAAAAAATTTACACAAAAGTAAAAAATATAGTAAAGAAATTAAAAATATTAAAAATTGAAAATAAAAATGAATTTTTCTCTTTCTGTATTCAAGAGAAAGAAAAATAGTGTAAAGAGAAAAAAAATTGAATAGATGGACCTACAGATTCAAATAGGAGTGAAATTACTTCGTTTTCCCATAGAAGTCAGACTATGTAGTGCTTTATAGTCCATAAACTAAGTAGGTGGTGAGACTTGTGTTCTTGAAGAATGAGGTGGCCTCGTTGGGCGGGGCTCATTGTAACGGCTCCGTTCTCCACTACATGGCACTGCTAGTCCACGGGGGTGGATTGTTGTGGTGCTCCTAGGTGTGTATGCGCATGTGTGGGAGAGGTGAAAATGCCGTCACACAGCTACCCAGTCTCTAGTATCGGATCTATGTTCTCCCCGATCGGCAATCGCGCACTTGTCCTCTGTCTTCAGCTTTCATCTGCTCCGTGCTTTTTCACTGTTTATGACCAGGCCCCACCCAGGCAGTATCTCTCTCCCAAGTTTTGTATCAAATGCGGCTTTTTTACCCTGGTCTCTTACTTCTGAAGGACTGTGGCTTTGACCCGTTCTGCCCCTCTGTGGGAGGGTCTCACAGCGATGGCCAAAAGCTGGCTGCACCCAGGAACGCTTGTGGGACCCTGCTGCTGCCCGTGCCCTGAGACTGTGGCCAGGTGCCTGCCTGCCCCATAAAAAGTTTGCAAGATAGTGTAGCAGCAGCTTTTCAGGGATTATGGAAAATCACAACGCATATCTGGCACCAGGCTTCACCCTTAACGACCTTGTTCTAGCACCAGCGAATGTGGCTGTTTTCTGGGGTCTGCTGCGACCGGTGGCTTCAGTAGTCTCCACCAAATGTCCTTCCAGCAGTGGAACTGATTTTCCCCGTCTGGCCTGAGAACCTCCCGGACCCCACTCTGTTCCTGGCGATTCACCCTTCTCACCAGAGTACCTCCAGGTATTGAGCTGTGGAGTTGCAGACTTTGCGCTCCCCTTGTTTACAGTCTTAATGGAATTTAAACCCTCTCCTTTCTCCTTTCTCCTTTTCCCTTTTTAGTTTAGTCCCTGCGGCTGTTTCTAATTTTCCACTTTCTCTCCAGCTGCTTTTGGGGAGGGGTACTTTTCCCGTATTCCTCCCCCTCCCAAGTCGCCATCCTCTCTTTGCCTGCAAAAGTGGCTCCCTGCCCTCCACCAGCTTCTCTCTCCCCCAAGTTCACCTCTTCGTGCCACATACCTGCTGAATTCTGTGGTTCAGGTTGTGCAGATTGTTGTGTTAATCCTCCAATTAGTTTTTTAGGTGTATAGGATGGTTTAGTGTTGGTCTGGCTGTATTTCATGGACGTGAGACACACAAAAAACTTCATGCTGTTCTGCCATCTTGGCTCCTCCAATATCTCAATAACTTGTATTTGAGTTCACAGATTCTTCTGCTTCATAGAGTATGCTGTTGATGATCTGTATTCATTTTTTCATTTCATTCATTATATTCTTCAGACCCAATATTTCTGTTTGTTTGGTCCTCATATAAGCAAAATATCCTCTTTAATTTTTTTCTAACTTTATCTTTGGCTCATTTTTTTATGATTTCTATCTGTATTGAAACTCCCATTGTGTACATATGTCGTTTTTCTGATTTCATTGATTTTTCTGTGTTCTCTTAAGCTTACTCTGCTTCCTTAGAACAATCTAATTTGTAATTTTTGCAGGCAATTCACAGATTTGCATTTCTTTGTGTTCTTTGGTGGTGTCATATTTCCTTGACTTTTCTTGTTCCTTGAAGTCTTGTGTCAGTTTTCACATTAAAGAAGTGATCATTCCCTCCAGGGTTTGCTGACTGGCTCTGGGGGAAAAAAACACCTTCACCCGTCAGTCCAACTAGCCTTCTCAGTCCTTTTCTATGGATATGTCTGCTCCTTACTTCTTGTTCCCTCTTGAGGGGATGTCTTCAGATTGTATGACTTATCCTAACCCACAAAAACAGACCTAGTGTTGAGAGCTTCCCATTCATTTTCCCTAGGGCAGAGCCCTGAGATGTTTAAGTTTGTGTAAACTCTCCCAATCCCACAGATTCAGGCCAGTCTTTTTCACTTGCCCAAAAGCTGTCTACAAAGGCTTAGTCTCACCACAGTGGGGTCATGCACCTTGAGCTATCAAGCTAATAGGAGTGAGGTACATGCAGTGTTGGGGACAACTGTGGGCCTAGCTGGGGAAGGGAGGTGTGAAGATGAGATGTCCCCAAAAGCTGGTAGGCAGGCTTCCTGATGGAGTCCATAATTCTTGCTGATATCACTTCAGAAAACAATTGCTAATAATCAAAAAGCTCAAAGAAAACTGATGTGGATAACATAAGATTAGAATATCAGTCAGGATTCATGGGTCCATTTCAGAGAATACAGATTTTAACATATACGAAAAAGAGAGTTAACATATTTTACCCAAGACTGACACATTCTCTGAAATAAACTTTTTGAAAGTCAGGAAAGTTTCTTTGTATAAAGCGGGTAATGAGAGTGTAAAAATGAAAGTAGGGATGTTAGAAAACTATTACAGTAAATCCAAGTTGGATATGAAAATGGCTAGGTTTAAAGTGATAGTAACAACTGACAGAGAAGAACAGATCAATATATAACTTGGGAGTAGAACTTATAGATACGGTGATCAATTGAATAATTGCTCAATCCTGTTTTTTATTAGTCAGATATGATATTGGAAATGATAATGTTATTATGATATATTTCTGACTAATTCCTTGTATAAAATCAATTTTTTTTAAGAAAATTTTTTTTTATTTTTTTGAGTGGGAGAGAAAGAGAGACAGAGCACAAGTAGGGAAGGGGCAGAGAGAGAGGGAGACACAGAATCGAAAGCAGTCTCAGGCTCTGAGCTGTCAGCACAGGGTCCCATGTGGGGCTCGAATCCATGGGCTGTGAAATCATGACCTGAGCCGAGGTCAGACTCAACCGACTGAGCCACCCAGGCGCCCCTAAAATCAACTTTTTAAGCAAAAGGATTATTGATAAAGTTACTGTCCTAAATATCATTGGACCCATTTCTACATGGGGTGGTGGTTTCCAGGTGTAGGGATCCAAGCAAAAAAAAAGAAAATAGAATTTTACATTATAAAAAGTTTGTTAGAACAAGAAAGTTAAGAAAATAGGATTGAATGTGCTGGAAGGAAGAATAAGATTATTAAGGTATCTTCTTCATGACTTGCCTTTATTCTGTTGCTTTTCAACATAATATGAATCTGATCTAGAATCAGAACTTGAATTCATATATGAAGTAATAGCAAAAGAAAAAAAATATTTTTTTCTCTTAAAGATAGATGTGATTTCGCAGAAAGGGCACTGAATTCAGCATGAGAACATTTGGATTTAAATTTTCTCCCTGCCCTAATGCCTCTGGCACATATACTCTGCTTCTGGAAGTAGGTGATAACCTCTTTCCTCTAGAATTCCTAGCAGAGTTGTCCATAAGAAAAATACTACACAGACCATTCTGTTCAAAGGAACTTAAGATACCAGAGAAAAAGTTACCAAAATACCCAGTCTTAATTGAATATGCTTCACATGGTGATGGATTTTAACATCATTTAGAATTTATTCTCAATTTGTGTTTAAGCCTTTTTGTTTTCATATCCTCTAAAAGAAGTTTTAAAACTCTCATTCTATTTTCTTCCTAACTCATTTCGTTGCTTGTACTGATTAAAAACATTTTTTTAATGTTTGTTTATTTTTGAGGGGGAGGGAGAGAGAGAACACGCGCTTGCATGAGTGGAGGAGGGGCAGAGAGAGGGAGACACAGAATCTGAAGTGGGCTCCAGGCTCTGAGGGGTCAGCACAGAGCCTGACGCATGGCTCAAATTCACGAATCACTAGACCATGACCTGAGCCAAAGTTGGATGCCTAACCGACTGAGCCACCCAGGCGCCCCAACTGTATTGATTTTTTTTTAAAACAAAACAGCTGCATTTGGTAAAACCAACTATGTACTCCAAAGTTCAGCTCAACCTACTATAAATTGAGAAAGTCATGAAAGAGATCTGTGGGATTGTGAACTTCACGAACTTGGTTTAAGCCTCGGTTTAGTTAGAGCAAGAGTTGATCATGAGGACTGTAAAAGGTTTCTGGGTTCTTTTCATGCTACATCTATATTTCTTCGACTCTGGAAGAACTGGGAAAATACTTGTGTGGCCCTTGGATTTTAGTCACTGGATTAATTTAAAAGTTATCCTGGATCAACTCCAGCTTCATGGGCATGAGGTAACTGTCCTGGTACCTTCACCAAGTTATCTGTTTGATCATACCAAGATTCCCTTTAATGTGGAGATCCTTCAACTTCCAGTAACTAAAGAAACTCTCATGGAAGAGCTCAATGGTATTCTCTATGATGTTTCCTTTGAACTGCCAAAACTTTCATGGTGGAGCATGCAAGGAAAACTGACAGAACTTGTCTACAGGTTTTCTAGGACAGCCAAAAGAATGTGTGAGAGTGCTGTCACAAATGAGGAGTTACTCAGCAGGCTACAAGCAGCTAAGTTTGATATCTGTTTAGCTGATCCCTTAAGCTTTTGTGGGGAATTGTTGGCTGAGCTCCTCAGTATTCCATTTATATACTCTTTTCGATTTTCTTATGGGAATGTCATTGAGAGACTGTGTGCTCAGCTTCCTATCCCTTCTTCATATGTTCCTGGCATCACATCAGGATTGACAGACCGCATGACTTTTGTACAGAGACTAGAGAATTGGTTACTGTACATAGTGACTGATATTATGTTTTTATATTTTGTATTTCCGGAATGGGATGACTATTACAGCAAGGCTTTAGGTAAGATATATTTGCATGCATTAAAGATTCTTACTTCATAAGAAAAAGGGTGCCTGGGTGGCGGAGTTGGTTAAACATCTGACTCTTGATTGTGACTCAGGTCATGATCTTGTGATCATGAGATCAAGCCCGAGGCCTGCTTGGGATTCTCTCTCTCTCTCCTCGCTCTTTGCTTCTCCCCGCACTCATGCACTCACACCTGTGTGCTTTCTCTCTCAAAATAAACACTTAAAAAATAAAATAAAATGTAAATATTTACCTGACGATATAAAATCTTAAAAAAGGTATTTAAAAATTTTTTTTGTATGTGTTTTATTTATTTTTGATAGAGTGCAAGTAGCAGAAGGACAGAGAGAGAGGGTTAGAATCTAAAGATAGGCTCCAGGCTCTGAGCTAGTTGTCAGCACAGAGCTTGATGCAGGGATTGAACCCACAAACTGAGATCATGATCTGAGACCAAGTCAGACATTTAACTGATTGAGCCACTCAGGCGTCCCTTAAAAAAATATTTTTAAGTGAGGACCCAAGCTTTTTAAGTAAAAAACAAAAAAAAAACAAAAAAAATTTTTTTTGGTTTTGGATGATTGATTTTTTACAAATTATCACAGGAAGAATATTCTCTATGTATACACATAAATCCTGGTTGCTGCTACTAATGTTTTAGGAATATCTAGAAAACTGTGTGCTGAATTTGACATAATTCTGCTTTTGTTTAGTTTTGCTTTTATACAGTCTGGTTTTTGGGTTTTTTTTTTGTGTGTGTGTTTTTTTTTTTTTTCCTGATCGACTTGCTTTTTCTCTCAGGCTTTCTGTTTGCATCCAATTTAGATTTTATTGCTGGTTGCAGGGTTCAGCATGTGATAAGCACAAAACTAGAAAATAAATAAATATATATTGGTTTCATATGCAGTTCTCTCCCAATGGCAAAATGTGATTTTTTTTTCCCCTAAAAGACCATGTTTCCAGATTTTTAAATCCCACTGTTTTGTTTTTTTTGTTCTTTTCAAAATTGCATTAGAGGTCAAATTGTGAGCTTTGACCCTGAGCACACTGTTTCTCTCTTATTTCAGCAATTCCTTTTACCTCTTTATATTCTACATTCCCATACTATAGATTAGTTCAATGGGAAGTTCCATTATAATTCTTTTTCCAGGGGCGCCTAGGTGGCTTGCTTGGTTAAGGTGTCCCAACTTCAGCTCAGGTCATGATACCACAGCCTGTGGGTTCAAGCTCCTCATTGGGCTTTGTGCTGACAGCTCAGAGGCTGGAGCCTGCTTTGGGTTCTGTCTCTGTCTCTCTCTGCCCCAACCCCCTTCCCTCTCTAATAAATAAACATTAAAAATAATAATAATAATTCTTTTTTCCAAAAGGTTAGGAAGTTTTTGCTGTTACGGCTTGTCTTGTTTTATATTACAAAGAGCAATATAAATAGGGGCGCCTGAGTGTCTCAGTCAGTTGAGCGAGCACCGACTTTGGCTCATGTCATGATCTCGCAGTTTGTGGGTTTGAGCCCCGTGTTGGGCTCTGTCCTGACAGCTAGGAGCCTGGAGCCTGCTTCGGATTCTGTGTGGAGCCTGCTTCGGATTCTGTGTCTCCCTCTGCACCTGCCCCTTCCCAACTTGTGCGCTCATTCTCTCTCTCAAAAATAAACATAAAAAAAAAAAAAGCTATAAGGATAGAAAGTATCTTCATTATTATTTTATGCTTGCCTAGTCTTACAATTTACAAGTGTGCATATTTTGGACATCTTACATCCTTGTCTTTCTCTTTAAAGTATATTTTAAAAGCAAAATCACTCTTCTCAACAACTTGGTCCCTGGGCATTACTACTGGCATATTAACAGTAACAAAATAATCACTTACCCTCCCTATGAAGTTTTTCTATGTAACCCTAAAGATTTAGAATATTAATACCTTAAGTGTAAATTTTAACATGGCCAAATAACTTATCAACTATTACCGTTGAATCACACTTCCTTGTGATGGGAGACATTTTCACATTATACATATTAGTTTCACTTTGCTTTTAGGTTTCTCTCTATTCATTCTTCTCAATGCCAGAACAAAATAATGTCAGGAAAAAAACTCCCACATAAGATTCTTCAGTTATATCTCTGGAGCTTAAGAGTATAAATTCCTACTATGTTTGTTTATTATAAAATGTTTGTAGATAGCCTTCTGCATCTTTCCTCTCAAATGAACTTTACGGAAAGTTTATGAAGCATTCTATGTGTTTACTGAGTTAAGTTTACACTGAATTCAGAGATCAATCGGGAAAACTGACCTCTTGCACATCTAAAGTTTTTCAAAACAAGTTTTTATTCAGATCTTTTTTATAACAATCAGTAATATTTTACCATTCTTTGCTAAAACTCTTACTTATTTCTAGCATTATTTTTATAGTCTAGTTACCATGAATATCTCTTTTTTATAGTTATAAAGATAAAGGAGATCCGTTGGTGCTTTTGTATTTCACTCTTGAATTCAGCAACCTAAATATAATCCCTTAGCAACTCTACTAGTATTTAAATTAGATTTAGATTAGACTGACAATTCATAAAAAGTCAGTAAGTAATGACAGTCATTTTTTTTTGTTTCAGAAGTTGATCTCACTTTTTGGTTTGTTTTGGTGGGTTGTTTTTTGTTTTTGTGTGATTTTGTGAGAGAGAGAGAGAGTGTGTGTGTGTATGTGTGTGTGTGTGTGTGTGTGCTGCGTATTCCATTGACTGACTGCTCCAGTAAGATCATGAGTAATAGGTGATAACCAAAACTCTTTTCTTGTTATGAATTTTTGCATTTTTACTGAGATACAGTTGAGGTATAACATTTTATAAGATACTCATCGCAATGATTTGAGAGATGTATTACTGTGAAATGATTATCATAATAAGTTTGCACCCATTACCTCACATACTTATAATTATTTTCCTTATGGTGAGAACTTTTAAGATCTACTCTCTTAGAAACTTGCAAATAAACAAAATAGTATTCTTAGCTATAATGATTATGTTGTACACTATATTCCCCAGTATTTATGATCTTATAACTGGAAATGGACATCTTTTGACAACCTTCGTCCCATTCATCCACTTTACACTCTGCCTCTGGCAACCATGAATCGGATCTCTCTTATCATGAGTTTGATTTTTCTAGATTCTGCATATAATCGATATCAAACAGCATTTGCCTTTGCTGATGAAGTATGCTGCCCAAGATATGCCAGTGATTAGTTCAGGATAGTATAAGATCTAACACACAGCACTGTGACTTTTTCTGGGCCTTCTGTGGATGGAAGCAGGTGCTTATTTCTTCTAGATTTGGCCCTAAAAACATGTGGACAGAAACTGCTATGCCCATCACTTACCCATGGTCAGGGGCCAAACAGCAAAAGGCAAAACTGAGGAAAGGTAACAGTATCTCATCTTGGAGACATTTTCTGAGTCATGAATAAAGCGGTGAGTGATCTGTTGCTGGATCTAAGTTGTCTGTTTATTTCTGGTTCCAGAAACTTAACATGAAGTTTTGGAACCTCTTTTATAGTGAACCATCATTGATGGAACATGACTTTGTCTCTGATTCTTAGCTCTTGGCACCCTAGAATATTCTTTTTGGGAATATATCAATAATCTGAGAAAGAAGAATGTGAAGGCTTGATAGGTAGACGGAAAACATTTCTTTGACTCAGAAGTTTAAAAATTCTATTACTTTAGTAGAATAAAGTTATTTTTTATTTAGGGTTATTCAGAATTTAGGATCTTCATTATGTAATGTATTCCAAGTATTTTTTGAATTATTTTTGAAAAAAAAACAACCCATAATTCTTATACAATCATTAAATGAATCATAAATATATATGTATATGTATGCATATATATACATACACATATATGTATACATATACATATACATATATATATATATATATATATACACACACATATATATATATATATATATTTTCAATCATTGAGGAGGAAACCAGTTAAGAATGCAAGTGTGGTTCAAATATATTTTGAGGAGCTACTTGTAAACAACTGGGGGGAAAAAGTAATGTTAGGGTAATACTACTAAAGTTAGACACAAAACTGCTTAATGTCATATAGAGCAATAAAATCATAATTTGGGGGATGATATTTTCTACCAGACAGAAATATGCAAGCTAACATTTAACCTAACTATATGTGGACTCAAAAGTAAATAGGGAATCAGTAATAAAAAAGTAAAATATAGGCACATTCTTCTAAAGAATTAAATAATTCTTCCATCATTTATTGTTTAACAGTGTCTCAGTATGACATCAAAAAGGCATGCTGTGGTTTCTTTTGACTTCCAAATTTGAGACAATGGTTTCTAAAAATCTCTTTATCCAAATCAATTATTTTTACTTCCCTTGTACTATATTGACTTCATTTCAATAAATTGCATTAAGTGTCCTAAATTAATCTCTCAGGAATGGAGATTCAACAGCAAAAAGATATTATCTTGTCATGAAGAAGTGAATCAACCATTATGACCCAGCAGTTCTACTCTTAGCTGTGTATCCACAATAAATAAAAACATATGTCCACACAAACATATACATGAATGCTCATAGCAGCATTATTCATAGTAGCCCCAAATGAAAACAACCTAAATGATCATCAACTGATAAATGGATAAAGAAAATGAAGCATATCCATATGAAGAAATCTTATTAAGCGATAAAAAGTAATGAAGAACTGGTACAGACTACAACAAGGATGAACCTTGAAAACATTATGCTAAGTGAAAAATGGGAGCACAAAAGACCGTTTGTAATTTATTGATATGAAATGAGTGAGATTATTCTGGAACAGACCAATACAGACTGAAAGTAGAGTAGTGGTTGTCAGAGGCTGCGAAGAAGGGGAAACAGAATGACTGCCAATGGATACAGGGTTTTTTAGAGGGGGTAATGAAAATATTCTAAAATTAAATAATGGTGATGGCTGCATAACTTTATGAATATACTAAAAACTACCGAACTGTGTATTTTAGAAGGAAGTATTGTATGGCATATAAATTGCAAAACTGTTATAAAAAAGGTGGGGCGAGTGAAGCATTACACAAAGAGAAGAAGATTACATCCGTGGCTGACACCAGGAAGTCACTAAAATGGAGTATGTACTGAGTATGAAGTTGGATTTTCAATACCATTGCCATTACCAGAATCAAACCCATAAATTACTGAGATTTGTTTGTGATTGCTTATACAGATAGATTGTCCTGGTCAATTCAAAATCCCTCATATATCTGATCAAAATTTTAGCATATTTAGAATTATCAAGGAGAATATTTAAAAGGCCTTATGGTGGAAAACTATATAGTTACAATTTCCTCGTATCAGCAATACTGAATATACATTTCAAAAGGACACAAAACCTCTGGGTAAGTTTCCTTATACCATAGTAATTGACTAGAATTCAGAAATAAAGCTCTGGCTCCTAAATAAGGAAAATCATTTAATTCAGCCACTAATTTGAGTTTTTATTCTGTTAATGTTCAATTGGTTGCCACATCAGTTGAAAGGTACTCCTTTGTTGCTGTCAGTCAACTAAATATGTCAGAATAGCTAATATTTTGCCACCAAAGAGGACAAACTCTTGTGAAACAGGAACTTTAATTTTTGCATAGCAAAGGAGATAAGACTTTTCAAAAATGTATTAAAAGATTTCTATTCCTGGCTGGGTGTGATTAGGTGTTTATAGCACACTTGAAAACACGAGAAGACAGATGAATTTCAAAGGTCAGTTTTTAAAGAAATCAAAAGGCTTTTGGAGCAACAAGAATGAGATAAATTGTAATTCCAGAAGAGTCAGAGACCCTACTACAATGAACCGAGGATCACTGCTTGTTTCTTATCCTTTGCTGAGAGTATTTGCCAATTCTGAGCATGAAGTAGGGCTCAGGCTTAGCTGAAGAGAGAGACTCCATTGGCAGGAGAAAGCAGCAGGCTTTTGGTCTTGTTCTAGACTTAAATCCTTGCTTGGTTATTCAAAATCTCACTATTATGTGCCTTCAGGGGGAAAAGGTGAATTGATTTTGTATGGTTTGCATGGGCCCAATATTGGTTCTTTAAAGATTTTTCTTAGAAAATTAGATGGTCAAACATTTCCTATTTAATATACCAGTTTGTTTTCCATTATCCTTCACTTTTATTCAGGAAAACCTGCCACATTATGTGAGATTATGGGGAAAGCTGAAATGTGGTTGATTCGAACTTACTGGGATATTGAATTTCCTTACCCTTATTTACCTAACATTGAATTTGTTGGAGGACTGCACTGCAAGCCTGCAAAGCCCCTACCGAAGGTAAATAAGTATGCTTATTTTTGATTGTTTAACTTTTTATCTCCTGGAATTATTTCCAGTTTATTATTTATAATGTTTAATCCCTAAACTGAAAACATAGACACAGCAATAATGGACATTATTTTCTTAGACTATTATACTACCATAGGTATCTTATAACATTATCATGGCAACCACTAGTGATGTTGTTCATCAGCTATGCCACGTATTTGCTAAGGTTGAGATTCCTAGCCCCTGAGTATAGTGGAACCATGGAGTACTCTGCACAATGAGACTGAGCTAAAGTGGTATGTATCCCTTCTAGGCCCACTATTTAATTGTCAGATCTGGTTACTACAGAGTTCTCTTTTCCTTTGTTATGTCAAAGGGCTACAGATAGTAGCTACAGGTAGTGTTCTAGATAATATATCAACCTGAGTTCCCGATTAAAGAATGGATAAACCAGCTGCAGCTCAATAGATAAGGATTCAACATAAGAAAAAAATAAATTGTTGTCTTAGGCCACTGAGATTTTGTAGCTGCATGTTATTTAGCATAACCTAGTCTTAGAAATGGATAATAGTGGGGAAATTATAATACTCTGAGAATATTTCAAATAGAGATATAATGGCCCACCCAAAAAACCTGGCAAAAGTTCAACAATGATGAACTGTTTGGTTTTAACAAAGAGGAGAAATTAGACTGAAAAGGTTATCAGGAGATAGTTTATTAAAAAAACAAAAAAACAAAACAACAAATGGGCAATACTAAGTATTCTTCAAATTTAAGATCAATGAAAGATCAGTGTATAATTTTTAAATAGCAATGTGATACAGCTTACCTTTTGATAAACATTGACTATTGAATTGTTTGGAATGAAGCAAGATTTAACACAGGGAAATGAGCTGAGATACAGTTGCAATAATTCCTGCAAGAGACTATAGAGATCCAAACTATAATATGATAGTAATTTTTGAGTAGAAGTAGAGAGATTTAAGAAGTACTTACAAAAAAAATCATTATGATTTGGTGATTGGCTGGAGGTGGGGATTAAGGGAGAGAGTTCGAGAATGAATCCTTGGCTTGTTGTTTCTGTGTATATGTCTTTGTTGGTTTCTTACAGGCAATTAGCAGAGAATAGTGGCATTTACTAAAGTGAAGAATTAAAGGGGAGCAGCTGTGAGGGAAAATAATGTGTTCATATTTGGGCATGCTAAATTTGAGGTACCAATGCGATGTTAAGTAAGCAGCTGTTGAATACAGTGTCTTAATCTCAGGGGATAGGCAGTATTTGTGTTTTTCTTCTTTTAATTTTAATGCACTGTTTTTAGAGCCATTTACATTCACAGCAAAATTTAGCAGCAAATATAGAGAATTCCCACCCTTTCCTGCCTCTTTCCTACACACAGCTTCTTCCACCATAAATATCCCACACTAGTGGGGCACAGTTGTTACAATCAATATCAACCAATTTCCATAACTTAAAGTTAACTCTTTATGTTATATATATTATAGGTTTTGATACATGTATAATGTCATGTATCGGCCCTTATAGTATCATATGGAACAGTTTCACTGCCCTAAAAATCTCCTATTCTCCACTTATTCATCTATCCCTATCCCTAAATCCCTGGGATCACCACTTTTTTACTGCCTCCATGGTTTTGCCTTTTAAATAAGCAATGGTCTTAAATTAGGGATGTCAAGGGATAAAAAAAGAAAACATGATTTCATATTGGGTGCTTATCGTGAACATTAAGTTACCCAGAGTAAAAACAGAAGTTGGGGTGGAGCATAAGACTATGAACTAGATGCCTCTGTGAACGGGGGCTGTTCCTAAAAGATTGACAATTGGCATTAGGAATCATGGGTTATTGATATTGATATGTTTTTATGATTAAAAACATAAAGATGAAGATACTTTTTTAAGGCATAGTAGAGGAAACTGTTGGAAATACAGTCAGAAGAGAGGAGAACACAGATCAAGTGTCTATCTGGACCCTGACTGATATAAGTATGGTAGAATGAATGGAGTATACTTAAAGGATTATAGGGCAAAATCCAATTTTCAGTAAGACCAGAAAGTATATGGAATACTCATCGAAGAGACAGAATATTTGGGAATTTTTAAACCGTGTAACAGGAAGTTTTACTTTATTTTATTGTATAAATTAATATTTTGACAACTTAAATAATATTGGAAATCCATTCTATATTATTCTAAACTATTGCTTTTGCTCAGAAAGTAATCACTTAGGGGCATCTGGGTGGCTCAGCCTATTAAGCTCCAACTATTGATTTTATCTCAGGTCATGATCTCACATTTTATGAGATCAAGGTCCATTTTGGGCTCTGTGCTGACCTTATGGAATCTGCTTGGGATTTTCTTTCTTCCTTTCTCTCCATCCCTCCCCTACTTGCTCTCTCAAAATAAACAAACATTAAAAAATAAGTAATCACTTAAATATTCTGAGCCTTCTTTCAGCTATTTCATAGTTTTTGATAAAATATCCATGCACTGTATAGATTCAATTCTAAAGACAAAGGAAAAACTGTCAGGATAGTGTAAGATTTACTTATAGGCGTATTTGCTATATCTTAATAATTCAGTACTATTCAGAACCCTCCTATTGCCTTATTACTGATACCATAACATACCATATGTGTTTACATAATCTATGTTTGTGTGTATTTACATAATTATTTATTTCACCAGTAATATATGTTTCTCCAATGCAATCTTATTTCCCCTATGTCTTCCCACCAGAGCATAGTAGGACCCCAGGGACACTACAAAAGTGTACAAACACTAACTCAAAAACAGCACACAAATGTGGTTATTATTTGTGGAAAGAATCAAGTTTTATCAGATTTTGTCATGTTTCTTTCTGTTAGAGCCTCAAACCTGATGATTACTTCACTTTTCATCCTCATTATGGGTTACTTTGTACATTCACATTGACTCTTCTATTTGTAGGTAACATACATTTAGTGTCCTTAATCTGCTTTTTATAATTAGGGATCTTACTGAAAATCCTGCAATATTCTAATACCAAAACTAAACACCTGAATTATCCAGGGAATGAAATTTTGTGAAAATGCTTGCATATTAAAGAATTAACAAATAGGTGGATTCTGAGTAAAACAAATTGCTCTCCATCATGTGGGTGATCTAGTCAGTTAAAGGCTTGAACAGGCTTATTTAGATTTTAAATTATTATTACAATATCATATAAATATATGTAGGAGATAAATATTCACTTCCCTTTTTTGTCTCAATAATATATATATTATTACACCACTCCTAATAATCTACTCAGTGTGATTTTTTTTTCTCACTGATTGTCTCACTAACTTCTGACATCACTCTTATCCCATGGCAGGCTTTCATATACTCAGTTCTTTTTCTGGTCTTACTACTTTTGTTCTATTGTTCACATCATCTAGTAGGAGATCAGAGCAATCATTTTACATATTTCATGTTACATATTACATATTATTATCTGAGGTACTCCCAAGTATTTCCTTTTATTTTCCAAAGTTCATTAATTATTTATGAAAGATATTCTTCTACATACATTATAAAATATTTGCCGATTTCTTAAGAAGATTTTGCTGTAATTGAAAATTAAAGAGACTGTTGGGTTTACATATTAAGTCAATCCATCTATCATCACAGTGTGATAGTTAATTTTATGTGTCAGCTTGCCTGGGCCAAATACTTAAATATTTTGTCAAATATTATTCTGGGTGTTTCTGCAAGGTAATTTTTGGATAAAATTAACATTTAAATAGGTGGATTTTGAGTAAAGCAAATTGCTCTCCATTATGTTGGTGAACCTCTGAAGGCTTGAATGAAACAAAAGTCTGACCATTCTGAAGCAAAAGAGAATTCTGACAGCAGACAGCCTTCAGACCTGAAAGACAGTATTGGCTTTTCTCTGAGTCTCCAGACTGATAGCCTATCCTGCAGATTTTGGACCTGTCGGCCTCCATAATCATGTGATCCAATTCCTTAAAATGAATCTCTTTCCTGTCTTCCCCTTTCAATCATCATACATTTTTTTTTTCTTGTCTTACTTGATTGGCTTAGTTTATTTAGTACTTGAAAATGGGATAAAAAGATTGCTTTTGACTTCAACATGATTAAATATGCCATTTTTATCTTTAATGCAAAGCCATATATTTCCATAATATTATTGTCACTTACAGGTATTATATTATAGGTATTTCTGTGTTACTTATCTGATAAGTTGCATGGCTACCTGATTTCTAAATGTGGTACTGGAAGCTTATATAAAGTACAAATGTAACCAAAAGAAAATTTAAATTTAGAAACAGAAAAAAAGTAAGTATGCCATTAGCATATCATTATTCTGGCTGTGAATGAAAATAAAGGTTCATGATAATCTTCTTAGCATCCAAGGCTAAATATAAAGTGAAGTACCAGAAGAATTTAACTTAAAGCAGTAATAAAATGCCATATTTGGGGCATTATGGAGAGGATGTTAGAGGCAGTAGAGAGTACTAAGTATGGTCACTGGCTGTACAGTCAACAAGCTTCACTTAGAAATTTGGTTCTGCCGGCTACTGCTGTGTAGCGTTGGACAAATTACTTAACCTCTCTGAAACAGCTCTCCCATGTGGAAATGTATACGTATCTCTTAAGTTCACCATATATCTAAGTTAAATAATGCATCCAAAGACCTCAGCACATGGCAGGAGATAACACATAGTCAATAATTTGTAAACACAGGCACACACAAACATACCTCAAAAGTGTTTAGAACACATTGGAAGGGAACCTCCAAAGTAAATTCTTTTTATTTGCCTGATAACCAGTGATCATATTTCATACTCCAAAATGGTTAACATGGAAAGACAGAACTGTTCAGTAATTCAAACACAGTGCTAAAGTTATATGGCTTTCTTGTTCTTGTAAGCTCTAAATTTTCATTATTACAAAGACTGTTTTCTTTACAGGAGTTAGAAGAGTTTGTCCAAAGCTCTGGAAAGGATGGAGTTGTGGTATTTACTCTGGGTTCAATGATCAAAAACCTCACAGAAGAAAAGTCTAATCTAATTGCATCAGCCCTTGCCCAGATTCCACAGAAGGTCGGATAAACTTATCTTTTTTTGAGGGGCAGCCATTTTAAAATCCATGAAGTTCTCCTTAAAAATCTACTTAATGAATGTTAAGAAAAGCTATTAGTATTGTTAATATCAATTTAACTGAACTTTGAGGAAAAAGTATTAAATGCTAGAGAGGGCCACTAAAAACATTTGATTATTATCTTGCTTTAAACTTGGCATTACTATCAGGAACACATATTGTAGTATTTTTATTTTTACTAATAGGATAAAATAAATCATTCACTAATCTGAAGCAATCTGTTGGCTCTATGTCTAGGATTTAAGGCTTCTATGTAATCTAATCTTATTTTGTTGTTCTTGTTTATTTTTAAGTCTGAGGCACACGTGCCAGTTATAACGAATATGATAGTAAAGGAAAAGATATTTTAAAAATATGAACTTAATTCATAATTGGGACATAATTGGGACTATATATAATTGGGACTTTTAATTGATGGTTTTGAACCAGGTCCTGGTTTAGCCTGGAACTGACAGCTTAGCTTCCTAGAATACTCCTAAATAAGGATTCTCTTAAACAGTTAAAAATTTTAGTAATACAGTAAAAAATTTTTGCAGTTCACTCTATGATGTTCCTAGCAAAATCTGATTTTTAAGTTAATAGCATTCTAGGTTATAACTTAATAATGTTCTTAAACTACCAGGGATATTTTTTTGTTTTCTAGCTTTAGTCAAAATAGACAATTACATGTATTTTTAAGTTCCAAACAATCATGACAGTGCTTAAATTCATAACTAAATTCCTTTGGAAAATTGTGTGTGGAAGCAGTACCCATTTAAATATTTAATTTTTAAAAATCTTCATAAAAGTATTAAATTTTTAATTGTATTGAAATATGTTTAGAGGTGACATCAAGGTAAAGTAGGAAGCACCAAGGAAGCACCTAAACAGCAATTATACTAGCAAAAACCGTGAAGTAACTGTATTAGAACTCTGCAGTCTATCTGAGCACTTGCAATTTGCAGAGAAATAATGGCTGATCACTTGTAATTAATTTTGGTCAATTGTAGTTAATTTTGGCATTGCAGGAGCTTCAGATCCTGTATCACCCAGCCTCATGGCAGCTAACCTGCCTGTATTACTGTGTGATTTGGTGGAGCCAAGATGGACAAAAAGGATCTTATCCTCTAAATATTATGATTCTGCATTCTGATTGCTAACTACTGCCTTCCATCCACTGATATGTAGAAACAAAAGTTGGTCATAATTATTTCAACACCCATTAGTTGAAGCAGCACTGTTTGTTTTTTTTTTTTTTTTTTTTTTTTCTTTTTCCCTCTTTTCTCTGCCTGTGAGCCAGACATTAAGGAATGAGGCCATTCAAAACAACCTGACATACAATGGAATTTAGAAAGCAATATCCATGTCAAGGGAAAGATACAGGTTCAAAAAAAATGCTTTAGATATAGAAGATCTAAAGCATTCACCTCAGTCTGATTCCTAGCAAAGAGACACTTTTCAATAATGAAAATAAATAAGCCTCAAACCCTAAGGAAAGAGGCTTAGGGGCACTGGGTGGTTCAGTTGGTTGAGCGTCCCACTCTTGATTTCAGGTCAGGTCGTGTTCCAAGGTCATGGAATCAAGCCCTGCATTGTGCTCCATGCTGAACATGGAGCCTGTTTAAGATTCTCTCTCTCTCTCTCTCTCTCTCCCTCTCCCTCTCTCCCCCTCTGCCCAATACCCTGCCTGTATGCTCTCTCTCTAAAATTTAAAAAAAAAATTGCCTAAAAAAATCTGATTTCCAAAGTTATTATATTGATTACAAAAATCGTTTGTCCAGTTCTCAACAACAAAAAAAGTGACAAGGCATACAAAGGTATGTAAAACTATGGCCTATCAAAAGGACCAAAATATATTGAGAGAAACCGTTCCTTTTTTTTAAGTTTATTTACTTATTTTGAGAGAGAGAGAGAGAGAGAGAGAGAGAGAGAGAGAGAGAGAGAGAATCCTAAGCAGTCTCCACACCAGCAGTGTGGAGCCCAACGCAGAGCTCAAACCTATGAACCGTGAGATCATGACCTGAGCCCAATCAGATGTTTAACCAACTGAGCCACTCAGGCACCCTGAGAGAAAACCATTCCTGAAGAAGCCTAGCTGTTGGAAGTACTAGATAAAGAAAAAAATTGCCCTAAAGATGCTCAAATAGTTAAAGGAAGACCCTGATAAAGAGAAGAAAATGATGTAGGAACAAAATAAGAATATCAGTAAAGAGAAGGATATCATAAGAATGACCAAAAAGAAATTCTGCAGCTAAAAATTACAATAACTGAAATAAAAAATTCACTTCAGGGATTCAAAATCAGATACGAGCTAGCAGAAGAATCAACAAACTTGAAGAAAGAATAATTGAAATTATCAAGACAGAAGGACAAAAAGAAAAACAAAAGTGAACAAAGCCTAAAGGACTTATGGGATAGTATAAAGTGGAAGAACAAACACACTCTGAGAGTCCCTGAGAGTAATGGGCAAAAATAATTTGAGGAAATAATGGCTTAAAAGGTCCCAAATTCAATGAAAGACACAAATCTAAAAATCCCAGAAGCTTAATGAATTTAAAGTAGAATAAACTCAGAGGGATCCACACTAAGATACATAATCAAGTTGTTGAAAGACAAAGACAATGAGAGAATCTTGGGAAGCAACTCAACACATAAAAGGTGACTAGACGATTTCTCAACAGAAACCTTGAGGCCAAAAGGTAATGGGTTGATATATTCAAAGTGCTGAAAGAAAAAATTGCCAACTGAGAATTTCATTTCAGGCACATTTCTTTCATATATGAGGTCAGAAATTAAAACATTAACAAATAAACAAAAGCAAGGGAGATCATTACCACTAGACCTCCCCTGCAAGAAATGAAAGGTCTTTATGGTGGAAATGAAAGGCTACTAGACAGTAACACAAAATAGTGAAAAAATAAAGATGTGCAGCAAAGGTAAAAACTAAGGCAATTACAAAAGCTAGTATTATTGTAGTTGTAATTGTATTCGACTTTTTACTTTTTTTCTTATTTATTTTTTTAAATTTAATTCATTTTTTAAATTTACATCCAAGTTAGTCAGCATATAGTGCAACAATGATTTCAGGAGTAGATTCCTCAAAGTCCCTTACCCATTTAGCCCATCCACCCTCCCACAATCCCTCCAGTAACCCTTTGTTTGATCTCCATATTTAAGAATCTCTTATGTTTTGTCCCCCTCCTTGTTTTTATATTATTTTTGCTTTCCTTCCCTTATGTTCATCTGTTTTGTCTCTTAAAGTCCTCATATGAGTGAAGTCATATGATTTTTGTCTTTCTCTGACCAAATAAATTCGCTTAGCATAATACCCTCTAGTTCCACCCACATAGTTGCAGATGGCAATATTTCATTCTTTTTGATTGCCAAATAATACTCCATTGTATATATATACCACCTTTTCTTTATCCATTCATCCATTGATGGACATTTGGGCTCTTTGCATACTTTGGCTATTGTTGATAGTGCTGCTATGAATATTGGGGTGCATGTGTCCCTTTGAAACAGCACACCTGTATCCCTTGGATAAATGCCTAGTAGCGCAATTGCTGAGTCATAGGGTAGTTCTATTTTTAGTTTTTTGAGGAACCTCCACACTGTTTTCCTGAGTGGCTGCACCAGTTTGCATTCCTACCAACAATGCAAAAGAGATCCTGTTTCTCCGCATCCTTGCCAACATCTGTTGTTGCCTGAGTTATTAATGTTAGCCATTCTGACTGGTGTGAGGTGGTATCTCATTGTGGTTTTGATTTGTATTTCCCTGATGGTGAATGATGTGGAGCATTTGTTCATGTGTCTGTTGGCCATCTGGATGTCTTCTTTGGAGAAGTGTCTATTCATGTCTTTTGCCCATTTCTTCACTGGATTATTTGTTTTTTGGGTGTTGAGTTTGATCAGTTCTTTATAGATTTTGGATACTAACCCTTTATCTGATATGTCGTTTGCAAATATCTTCTCTGATTCTGGTCGGTTGCCTTTTAGTTTTGATGATTGTTTCCTTCCCTGTGCATAAGCTTTTTATTTTGATGAGGTACCAATAGTTCCTTTTTGCTTTTGTTTCCCTTGCCTCGGGAGACGATGTGTTCAGTAAGAAGTTGCTGCGGCCAAGGTCAAAGAGGTTTTTGCCTGCTTTCTTCTTGAGGATTTTGATGGCTTCCTGTCACATTTAGGTCTTTCATCCATTTTAAGTTTATATTTCTGTATGGTGTAAGAAAGCAGTCCAAGTTCATTTTTTTTGCATGTCGCCATCCAGTTTTCCCAGCACCATTTGCTGAAGAGACTGTCTTTATTCCATTGTATATTCTTTACTGCTTTGTCAAAGATTAGTTGGCCATACGTTTATGGGTCCAGTTCTGGGTTCTGTATTCTGTTCCATTGATCTGAGTGTCTGTTTTTGTGCCACTGTATTCCTCTTTTTAAAATCTTCTCAAAAATTTAATTGTATTCTACTTTGTAAAACCTTCTCAAAGATTTTTTTAAAATGCATAAATAGCCAATATTAATCTAATCTATTTTTATAACCATAATGTATAAATGTGTATCTTGTGTCATCAGGAACAGAGAGTGGGGTATGTAGCTTTGAAGGAGCAGAGTTAACGTATCCTATTGTACTTTACAACTTATAAGCCAAAAAATAAATCACAAGAGTAATTACAAATACTTTGAAAATGAATGAAGACAATACACCAAAATTTATGAGATGCAGTGAAAGCAGTGCTCAGAGGAAAGTTTATAGCTATAAATGTCTACATTGAAAAAGAGGCAAGATCTAAAGTCAACACCTAATTTTACACCTTAAAGAACCACCTAAAAAGAACACCTAAAAAGAAAGCTAACTAAACCCAAAGTTACTAGAAGGAATGAAATAACATTAGAGCAGAAATAAGACAGAGTAGAAAAATAATAAAGACAATCAATGAAACCAAAAGTTGGTTCTTTGAAAATGTCAACAAATTTCTGAAACTTCTAGCCAGGCTGGCAAAGAGGAATTAAAAAAAAGAAAAAGAAGATGCAAATAATTAATATCAGAAATGAACCTGGGCAGATTACTGACTTCACAGAGATAAAAAGGATTATAAGAGCTTATTAGGAACAATTGTATATCAACTAATTAGACAACCTAAAAGAAATGGATAAATTCCTTGAAAAACACAATTTACTTTAAAAAAGAAACAAATATTTCAACAAACCTATACCAACTCAAAACATTGAATTGGTAATCAAAAACCTCTCAATGACAAAAGGTCCTGGACATATAGCTTCACTGGTAAATACTACCAAACAGTTAAGAAATAATTAAATAAACTAATGCTTTTCAAATTCTTCAAAAAAATTGAAGAGGAGGGATCACTTCCTAAATGGTTCTGAGGCCAAATCTGCCCTTATACAAAAGCCAGATAAAGATAGTAAAAGAAAATAAAATTACAGACCAAGATCCCTTGTAAATATAGATGTAAAAATACTCAATAAAATATTTGCAAATAAAATCCACTAGAAAAAAATTAATTATTTAAAAAAATGATATCCACTATAATATTGAAAGGTGTTTCACCATAAATGGGATTTATCCCAGGAATGCCAGAGTAGTTCAGCCGAAGTAAATTAATCAGTGCAATACATCACATTAATACTTATGAAGGAAAAAAAAAAAATCACATGATTATTTCAACTTACCCAAAAATGGAATTTGATAAAATCCAACATTCTTTAATAATAAAAAAATCTCAGAAATCTAGGAATAGAGGGTAAATTCCTCAATATATGATAAAGAGTAAACTCGGAAAACCCATAGCTAACATCACACTTAATGGCAGAAACTAAAAGTTTTCTCCCTAAAATCAAGAACAATATAAGGATGCCTAATCTCATTGCTGCTATTTAGCATTGTACCAGAAGTTATGGTCTGGGCATATTACACTAGAAAAAGAAATGAAAAAGCATCCAAATTGGAACAAAAGAGTAAAATAATGTTTATTTGCAGATGACATCATCCTATACATAGAAAATCCCCAAAAATCCACAAAGAGCCAATAGAGCTAATAATCAAACTCAACAAAATTGTGGAATCAATACACAAAAATCAGCTGTGTTTATACACACATATTTGAACAATCTGAGCATAAAATTAAGAAAACAATTCCATTCCCAAGAGCAACCAAACAAATCAAATACTTAGGAATAAATCTAACCAAGGAGGTGAAATATTTGTATGTTGAAAACAACAAAACATCCTTTCTTCAAGAAACCAGAGAATATCTAAATAAGTAAAGTCATACCATGTGCATGGATAGAAAAACTTAACATGGTTAAGTTGTCAACATGATCGAAAGCAATGTACAGATTTAATGCAATGCCTATCAAAATTCTAACAGACTTTTTTGTACAAATGAAAATCCAATCCTCAATTTCATATGGAACTGCAAGAGCCATAAATTGACAAAACAATCTATGAAAAAGGATAAAGCTAGAGGACTCCCATTTTTCAACTCTGAAATTTGAAATTTACTATAAAACCACAGTAAATTAAACAATGTGGAACTGGCAGAAGAGACATATAAACCAGTGGCATGAAAGACAGAATAAAAGTTAACCCTCACATATGTGATCAGTTGATTTTCAACAAAGGTACAAGACCAGTAGGGAAAGGAGAGTCTCTGAAAAAGTGCTGGTAAAATCCTGATATCTACATGCCAAAGAATGAAGTTAAAACCCTATCTTACACTGTATACAAAAACTAACTCAAAATGGATCAGAAACCTAAACTTTAGAAGAAAAACTATAAAACTTATAGAAGACAATATTGGAGGAAAACTTCATCACATTGGATTTGGCTTTGATTTCACAGATATGACACCAGAGGCATAGGCAACAAAAGAAAAAAATGGACTTCATCAAATTAAGAACTTTTGTGCATCAAAAGATACTACCAAGAAAGTAACACAACATACAGATTTGGAGAAAAGCTTTGTAAATCATGTATCTGATAAGGGATTAATGTCCACAATACATAAAGGACACCTAAAACTCAACAACAAAAACCCAATTCAAAAATGGAAAAGGACTTGAACAGATATTTCTCCAAAGAATATATACAATGGCCAATAAGTACATGAAAAGGTGCTCAACGTCATTAATCATTAAGGAAATTGCAATCAAAAGCACAAAAGATACAACACTTCAAATCCGTTAGTATAGCTATTATTTAAAAATTGGGAAATAACAAGTGTTAGTGAAAATGTGGAGAAATTGGAACTCTTGCACATTGTTGGTAGGAGTGCAAAATAATGTAGTAGCTATGAAAAACAGTTTTGTTTTTCAAAGAATTAAACATAAAACTCTCATATGACCCAGTGTTTACAATCCTACCTACATATCCAAAAAAAACCCAAACAAATGAAATCAGGGACTCAACGAGATATTTGTACACCAATGGTCATAGCAGCATTATTCACAACCACCAAATAAAGGGATAAACAAAATGTGGTATATACACACAATGGAGTATTATTCAGCCTTAAAAAGGAAGGAAATTCTGATATGATATAACATGAATGAACCTTGAGGACATAATGCTAAGTGAAATAAGGCAGTCAGAAAAAGACAAATACTGTATGATTACACTTAGATGAGGTACCTAGAGCAGTCAAATTCATAGAGACAGAAAGTAAAGTAAAGGTAACCAAAGTCGGCCAAGTGGGAGGAATAGGGAGTTAATTGTTTAATGATACAGAGTTCATGTTGGAGATGATGGACAGACACATTTGAGTTAAAAATAGTAGTAATGGTTCTACAATATTGTGAATGTATTTAATGCCACTGTATTGTATACTTATAATACATTAAAATGCTAAATATCATTACATATATTCGACCACAATAAAAAAGACATTGCTTCTTTTTAAAAAAATGTTTTATTTATTTATTTTTGAGAGAGAGAGAGCACAAGCAGAGGAGGGGCAGAGAGAGAGAGAGGGAAGCACAGGATCCGAAGAAGGCCCCAGGCTCCAAGCTGTCAGCACAGAGCCCAACGTGGGGCTCAGTCTCACGAACCATGAGATCATGACCTGAGCTGATGTCAGACGGTTAACCAACTAAGCCACCCAGGCACCCCAATAATACTTGCTTCTATGTCACTGTCAAGTTTATAACAAAAGTTCAAAACACTTACAAATTCCTAAAGGGAATGTAACATCCTTCTCCTTTGCCTCTGGAAACGTTGTTTAAAAAAATTCCCTTAACTACAAAGGCCTAATAACACCAATATGTAGTTATTCCATATACAGATTGTCTGTTTTTGTTTCTTCACCTACTGAGAATGGCCCTGATGATGACAGTCTATTAGGATTATTGCAAGCATTTGAAAACATAGTTGCCATTTCAGTGCTTTAAACATTCATTACTTAATCATTTAAGGCCTTATTTTGTTCATTTGTTACAGGGAGGCATTGAACTAGGCTAATTCTGAGTAAGTGTCTCATTCTGAAAGGATGTGCTTCTGAAAATCTTCTAATAGATTAAAGGTATTTATTTTAACAGGTTCTGTGGAGATACACAGGAAAGAAACCAGACACGTTAGGACCCAATACCCGGCTATATGAATGGATTCCCCAGAATGATCTTCTTGGTAAGACCAAAGAGAAGCAAAACTCAACAGAGCTGAATGAGGGATCCTCTGAATGATAATTTAGTAACGGATCAATCCAACAAATTTGTGTTAAAAACAAGCAAAAAACTCTTTAATTTCTTCTTTGCATTTCTTCTGGAACTTGTTAAAGAAAAAATTCTTCATGATACTTGTTAAAAACTGTGAGGCACACTTTATTCAAGACCATTATGATGAATATAGATACTTGTTCATGGACTTCTGCAGTGAAGCAGAGAGACTGGACTCAACTCTGAATACAATAAGAAAAAGTGGGGATCTTATAGCCAAGGAGCAGAGTGGGGGTCACTGGGTAGAAAAATACTAAGAGGAAACATCAGGGCAAGGGAGGGATTCTGGCTACACCAACCTAAGCAGATTCTTGCCGAAAACAGACCAGGGTCATCAAACACCACCTGGGGAAAGTGAAGGATGAGGAAACCAATCAGATATAAATATGGGTGATCAGATACCAAACTGGGGGAGTCTAGCTAAACTGATTTAGTAGGATTCTTGCTAAAATTGGGCAATGCAGAGAGAAATTCAGAAGCTCCAAAATCAGAGCCTAGTTGAGAAGAGAGTTCAAAGAAATTTGACTAGAGTTTGGTCAAGGAGCAAATCTTTCCCGAGCTCTAAATTACAATCAAAATATAATTCTCCCATTTATGACTCCTCAGAGTCAGAGTCAACACACTTTTAGATCAGGCTGTCATTAACTCTTGCATAAAATACTGCAGCAGCCTCCTGGTTCTCTATATCCACTTACTCCCACCTCTCTTCTTTCCTCCTCTGTTTGAAAAAAAAAAAAGTGAGAATCCTATTCACCATCTCTAATATTATAAATGTCTCTATACTACTATAAAATCAAATGAAAAATCCCACTTTATTAAACAGAGTGCTTCATGAACTCTCCCTAATTTATCTTCCTAGACTGTTATGCCAACATTCTCCCACTGAAACCCTGTACCTCCCACCACTCCTTCCCTTATCTATACAAGAATTTCATTTTTTAAATCCCTCCATCCTTTTTTTTATTAATTCCTCACCCCAATTTGTCCAACTGGCAACTACTCTCCATCATTTAAAGTCCACACAGACCTTAGAGGTTTGTGAAATGACTTACTTGCTAGAGTAATTGCTGCTTAGCCTGGAATAACAAATTGCTGCTTTCTTTAGATCTTATAGGAATTTATATATAGTCTCATGGCACAGAATTGTGTAGAAGATGCTGCCTAAATCATAAGAGACTTTTAAAGACATAGAATGGGTGCCTAGGTGGTTCAGTCAGTTAAGCATCCGACTTTGGCTCAGGTCATGTTCTCACGCTTGGTGAGTTCAAGCCCCATGTAGGGGTCTGTGCTGACAGCTTGGAGCCTGGAGCCTTCTTCGGATCCTGTGTTTCCTTCTCTCTCTGTCCCTCCCCAGCTCATGCTCTCTCTCTCTCTCTCTCTCTCTCTCTCTCTCTCTCTCTCAAAAATAAATAACCATAAAAAAATGGAACAAACTGAGGGTTCCTGGAGGGAGGGAGGGAGGGGGCTAAATGAGTGATGGGCATTAAGGAGGATGCTTGTGGGATGAGCACTGGGTTTTATATGAAAGTGATGAATCACTGGATTCTACTCCTGAAACCAATACTACATGGCATGTTAACTAACTTGAATTTAAGTATATGTTACCTAATTGAATCAATGGTTTATAGGTGTCACGATTTTCTGTTTCTGAAACTCTCACAATTTGAATAATGATATGTTTTTTCCTCTTAGGTCATCCCAAGACCAGAGCTTTTATCACTCACTGTGGAACCAATGGGATCTATGAAGCTATTTACCATGGGGTCCCTATGGTGGGAATTCCCATATTTGGTGATCAGTATGATAATATTGCTCGTATGAAAGCCAAAGGGGCAGCTCTTAAAGTAGACTTACATACAATGACAAGTTCCGATCTACTTAACGCTTTGAAGGCAGTTATTAACAACCCTTCGTGAGTATAGAATATATTCTTTTCTGAGAAGCATCTGGTGTTTTAAAAGGAGTAAATTGTTTCATTCAATTTTTAAACTGACACTTTTTTGAGATGGAGAGAGAGGGTGCAAGTGAGCAGGGGGCAGGGAGAGAGAGAATCTCAGGAAGGAAAGAGGGAGAGAAAGGAGGGGGTGAGAGAGAGACAGAGAGAGAGAGAGAGAGAGCAGCAGGGCTCACCTGAAACACGGCTCGTGTTCACCGAAAGTGGGGCTGGAGCTCACCGGACGTGGGACTCAAACTCACCGTGAGATCATGACCTAAGCCGAAGTCAGATGCTTAATGACTGAGTCACCCAGGTGCCCTAAGCTGACACTTTTAGGTAATCAACAGCAAATGACTAATATCAGATTCAATTGTTTTATACTTCTCAAATTTTATGTAGGACTTTTGATTCACCTACTGTTAATAGGTAATAGATTACAACCTCAAAGAAATACTGTTTATTTAAAGAAAATAAATTATTGTTGAAGAGACGCAGATCTTTATTTTTTCCTAACAATTTTATTGTTTATTTCTTAAAAATTGCAAATATTACCAGTATAAAGAATTAGGCAATATAACAAAAAATAGAGAAAAATAAAAAATAACTTTCCTGATGCAGATATAACTAGTTAGCAGTAGAGAAATATTACTTCAGATATTTCCTTTTGCTAATCTATAAATAGGGAAGAAAAAGAAATAATTTTATAAAAATTGGATCATGCTACTTTTTGATTAAAAAAATTCTAGGGGCGCCTAGGTGGCACAGTCGGTTAAGCGTCCGACTTCAGCCAGGTCACGATCTCGCGGTCTGTGAGTTCCAGCCCCACGTCAGGCTCTGGGCTGATGGCTCAGAGCCTGGAGCCTGTTTCCGATTCTGTGTCTCCCTCTCTCTCTGCCCCTCCCCCGTTCATACTCTCTCTCTGTCCCAAAAATAAATAAACGTTGAAAAAAAAATTAAAAAAAAATTCTATATTGGGGTGCCTGGGTAGCTCAGTAAGTTAAGCGTCTTGACTTCAGCGCAGGTCATGATCTCACAGTTTGTGAGTTTGAGCCCTGTGTCCGGCTCTGTGCTGACAGCTCAGAGCCTGGAGCCTGCTTCAGATTCTGTGGCTCCCTCTCTCTCTGCCCTTCCCACATTCGCATTCTGTCTCTCTCAAAAATAAATAAACATTAAAAAATTTTTTTAAATCCTATATTGGTATATACTAACTTAAAACAAGAGAAAGAAGATACAATACAATTGAGAGATCCAAACAGCAAGATGGAAGACCCTAGCCTGTCTGTTGCCTGGCAAAGGTCAACCTTATAGAGCCCTCCAGGAAAGAAAACAGCTCCAGAAAAGAACTAGAGTCCACTTAACAAATTTTAGCAACACATCAGAACAACAATGACGACAACAACAACAACAACAACAAACTGAAAATAACATCCCAAGAAGAAAAGGAATGTAGATTCATTTTGCTTGCATCATCCCACTAACACTCCAGCTCAAACTCAGGCAGGGGAAGAGGGGGCCCCTTATCATTGGCCTGCCCCTCAATACTGCTTCCTATCACTAGCTCGTTCCTAATACCTTGCTTAGCAAATGAGATCAAAAGTCTGTATTCTCAACCTACATATTCTATATTTCTTTTTTTTTTTTAAGTTTCATTTATTTTGAGAGAGTGAGAGATAGCTTGTGAGTGCACATGAATAGGGGAGGGGCAGAGAGAGGGAGGGAGAGAGAATCCAAGCAGGCTCCACACTGTCAGCAAGGAGCCCCATTCAGGGTTGAACTCACAAACCGTGAGATCATGACCTGAGCCAAAACCAGGAGCCAGAGGCTTAACCCACTGAGCCAACCAGGTGTACCTCTACATTCCTATTTCTAAACTTTTTAATGGTATTTCCAATTAGCAAGTCTTTTCTCCCTTACTTCCAATTATTACTTAAACTACAAACAATTCTGCTGATAGGGCCAACGTATCTAGAAATCTCTCAAGAGGAAATAAATTGTCATAGGCATTCTGTACTCGATATCATTTATGACAATTTCTTATATAATTATGTAATATCCTTTTAATGATAGAAACATAATTTTAGGTATCTCATGTTCTTAATGAATTTTTTCAAATTGCTATCTATGTATCCAATCTTTAGCTATAAAGAGAACGCTATGAGGTTATCAAGAATTCACCATGATCAGCCTACAAAGCCCTTGGATCGAGCAGTCTTCTGGATCGAGTTTGTCATGCGCCACAAAGGAGCCAAACACCTTCGGCCAACCTCCCATGACCTCACCTGGGTCCAGTACCACTCGTTGGATGTGATTGGGTTCCTGCTGGCCTGTGTGGCTACTACTATATTCCTGGTCACAAAATGTTGCCTGTTTTGTTGCTGGAAATGTGGTAAGACAGGGAAGAAGAACAAGAGAGAATAGTTTTCTTTAATAGTTTAGATAGAAAACAGGGCCCATCTGAATGAACCAGCCAGTGATTTGAACAGATTCCTTTCCTAGTTTTCCCAGTTCTTGTCCATTCCTCAGCTTATGAAGTCAAAGATCAAAGAATCACCCAAGGATTTCACCACATGATTTGGAGTTAAGATGTATAATACCTTATTCTTTGAAAAGAGAAGATAAACACATGGAGGTTCCTACTACTAAAATCCTAGTACTTTATTCACTTGTTTTAGCTCAACAAATTAGGATGGTGTTTGAGAACTCAGGAATGCAATAATAAATTCTATTTTCAGTACCAATCATATTAAACGTTTTCTAAATACTCAACATCATTTTGCATCCAGTATGTTATAATTATTGCATATTCTCTAAACTAGACAAAGTAGAAAAAAGCATGCTATAGCCAGAGGTTCCCTTCTAATAGAAATATTAGGAGATTCAAAGTTTCTACTGCTGTGAATCATGTTTTAAAACCATTAATTTCATTTCATATGACACATCGGTCTTCGTTCCCCTTGGAGTACAAAACACTATTTTTTGTCTTTGATTTGAAGATTGCCCTTGATTTAAAAATTAATAATAATAGTACCAGATTTGTACCATAATACTTTGTGACTTTAGAGAACTGGTTGATTTTGATTACTTAGAATTATAGATGGTATGGTGGAACAAAACCAAACAATTATAATTTAATACCTGCCCTTTACTCTTCCCACCAATTTTACTTATAATATCCATGTTTGGAAAGAAGAGACAAAACTATAACTCTTTAACTGCACTGCAGATAATTTGAGGGGAGGATATACATTTCTCAGAATTCTGTCTGCTGTGGGGATGATTTCTCCATCTAACAGAAATGCAGTGGGTTTTCCCATTTCGTCCTTTCCCTTGCCCCAGCACTTCTCCTGGTCCTCTCAAAAACTGTACTGTGACCACTATACCAAGCACAAATACTTAGGCTTCTTGATAACCAGCATTCGCCAGAAATCTGCAGTAAGCATGAGGATATACATTGAATTTCAATAGAAGTAAGGATTCTCTCTCCCTTTCTTTTCTAAAAAAACTATCTTCCAGTACATCTGCCAGTTCTTTACCCTTGAGGTTGAAGAATTATTTAATCCAACCGGAATTATGTATTAAACAAGCTCAGTAAATGATTTACCACAGTTTGATATTTATAATCCAAGTTTAATAGACCTAAAATTATAGCTGCATCTTAGAACAGTATAAATCATTTGGAGGATTATCTGTGTTTTACAGGAATAGTGGCCTAAATAACAGCAAGGCGAACAATTCTTAGGTGTTAAATTAACAATAAAGAAATATAAAGAAACAACATATTTTCTCAATTTGATGAGGTTTGAAAATAATTATGATGCTTTGAAGAATAAAGTTTCAAAATGTAAACCCTAATGCTGCTTGGTTTAAGATCTATCAAAGCAATGTATCATAGTGCTGAATTATTTTATCTGGCAATTAGATAATGTGCTTTCCTATAATAGTCTTTTTTTTTTTTTTAATTTTTTTTTCAATGTTTATTTATTTGGGGGACAGAGAGAGACAGAGCATGAACAGGGGAGGGGCAGAGAGAGAGGGAGACACAGAATCGGAAACAGGCTCCAGGCTCTGAGCCATCAGCCCAGAGCCCGACGCGGGGCTGGAACTCACGGACCGCGAGATCGTGACCTGGCTGAAGTCGGACGCTTAACCGACTGCGCCACCCAGGCGCCCCTCCTATAATAGTCTTTAAAATCATAGTTTAAAGATACTCCTTCTCTTTTTTGTTATAAAATGACATAATATAAAGGAGTTAAAGTAAAGATTTGCATACCTTGTTAGCAATTCCCGAGTTTATTCAAAACAACTACCTTAACAATTAAAGGAATATATTCTACCTTGTGGAGATGAAAGACTTTCTTAAAAAGAAACATTTGCCTATTTAAATAATCTATAAAGCATAATATTAAATATATAAACTCTGATAATAATTTTAGGTATACAAAGGCTAAATAAAACCATTGAAGCATTATATTTTTTCCAGTTTAAGTTTTAATAAGAACACTTTTTTTTAAATTTTTTTTTCAACGTTTATTTATTTTTGGGACAGAGAGAGACAGAGCATGAACGGGGAAGGGGCAGAGAGAGAGGGAGACACAGAATCGGAAACAGGCTCCAGGCTCTGAGCCATCAGCCCAGAGCCTGAGGCGGGGCTCGAACTCACGGACCGCGAGATCGTGACCTGGCTGAAGTCGGCGCTTAACCGACTGCGCCACCCAGGCGCCCCAAGAACACATTTTTCAGGAGTTGAATGACTTCTGGCTTTTCTAGTCAATTAAAACGTAGATCATAATTTAATTGAAAATGCTAATAGGTAGATGTAATTGTTTTGTACATGAGCACATATGTTAACACAAAGAATGTTCTACATGTTGTGAATAAAAATTCATTCATATTGTATGTTTTGATTTTTAAACTTGTTTGGCTTTTTCAATGAGGGATTTGTTTCTGTTATATTCTACATATTTTACCAAAAGTAATGATTCACCTGCAGGCTCAGATCTACCATACTCCCTACATTAAAGGGAATAGTATTTGTGAATTTCTTTTTTGTATTTGTGGTATTTTATTTTTTAAAAAAATTAATGCTTCTTTTTGAGAGAGAAAGAGTGAGAGAGAGAGAGTGCAAGCAGGGGAGGGGCAGAAAGAGAGGCAGACACAAAATTCAAAGCAGACTCCAGGCTCTGAGCTGTCAGTACAGAGCCTGATGCTGGGCTTGAACTCAGGAAGCATAAGATCATGACCTGAGCTGAAGTCGGAGGCTTAACTGACTGAGCCACCCAGGCACCTCTATATTTATGATATTTTAAACTGTTATAGTTGAGACTAAAATGTGTCTGGTGCCTATGGAACAGAAAAATGTAAGTTCCACAATTTACACTGAATCACTACGTGCCTTCTAATCTCACTTTTATTTTCTCCCCGGGTTCTTTGCTTCTCAATCCCACTTCAGTTCTGCCATTGTTCTGATTCTGGCTCTAAACGCAGCTAAAGAGACTGAAATCTTAATCTCTCACTTTAATTCCTGTCAATTATTTTTCCCAGAGACGGTCCTTTCATCCGCTCAGTTGAACTCCCTTCACGTATGATACCAGAAATCCGTATGATACCATGAAATGCAGACACTTATTTTTTACTTTTAAAGTGATTGTCAGATTATCAAATCATGATTCCGTGATTAAGGGAAGCCACCCCTTCTGTCCTGGGGATCCTTTATGCTGATTAGCATGCCTCATTTTAGTTCCTGTCTCCTTTCCAAGAACTCCTAGACATAAGAGTTTGTATTAACACTTTATTTCCAAGTATATGCTCCCATTTCTTTTTTGAAAAAATCCCATGTTGACTTTCTTTCATAGATGAGGAAATTCTTTCTTTATAGGAAATGGAAGAATTTGCCCAGAGCTCTGGGGAAGATGGTATTGCAATGCTTTCATTGAGATCAGTAATCAAAAATCTCACAGAAGAAAACACAAACATAATCAGTGGCCCTTGCCCAGATCTTATGGAAAGTTAGATAAACTTTAAACTCTATCATACTATACATTGCTTTCTACAAAAGGAGGTAATATTTCAAAATGCACGTGTAACCAGATATCTTTTTACTCATTTGCTTAAATTCCGCAAGTCTTGCTTTGGATTGCTTTCAGGAAGTTATATGTTGTAAATTAAGGATAAAATTTGGGCAGTATGGCTAGGAGCAAAAGAATTTCTAAATTCATCCATCAGGCAAGCTTTATTCCCATTGGAGGGAGTGGGGCAGTTTCTAGATAAAGTGTGAAACCTGCAAGAAGTTTCAGAGGGAGTCATGTTACTCCCACTACCTGCTAACCAGTGTAGAATTGGCAAAGTGTTGAGTTTACAAGCTCTGACTCTAGATTAAAATGACCTCTAACTCCTGCCTTTGCTCATATTCCCTCTTTTGCCAAACCAAATGCAGTGTAAAATTTGGGAATAGCATACTTATTTTATCTCCTGAGAGAGATTCATAGGCCATGATGAGTCCACTAAAACTGTGTGGAGTAGAGGAGAAAAACCAAAAGCCAGTCCAAAATCGCTAGTCCTTTTTCTAGTTTCAGGTGGGAAATGGCAACAAAAATGTTGGGACATAGGTTCCTGAATTTATGATCAAGCCAATCAATCCAATTTCTTCTAAAAAATAAGGTTAACAACTCGAACATTCTCAGCTGGGGTAAGAGTGTACAGATATACACTTGGTTAAAAAATAAGTGGGCAGAATTATGTCTAACCTGGGAAAAAGAAACAAACACTCTTCTCCCTCTGCAATCTTAGTGTTTTTCTAAAATTATAAGATCAGCTTTCTCATTGTTTTTGAACTACATGCCAGGCTCATGCCTGATCTAAACTCCTTCCAAGAAACCTACACTACTTTTATCACAGTGTTATTTTAGAAATGACCTAGCATATAGTACATAACAACTTGTAATTTTAAAAAATGCCCTAGGAGCACCGGAGTAGCTCAGTCGATTAAGCGTCAACTTCAGCTCAGGTCATGATCTTGCCCTTAGTGGGTTCGACCCCCGCATCGGGCTCTGCTGACAGCTCAGAGCCTGGAGCCTGCTTCAGATTCTGTGTCTCCCTCTGTCTCTGGCCTTCTCTGCTAGCGTTCCTTCTCTCTCTCTCTCTCTCTCTCGGGTGCATATGTGTATAGAACGGTTATATCTTCTTGATGAGCTCACCCGTTTATCATTATATAATGCCCTTCTTTGCCTCTTGTTATCAGTTTTGGCTTAAAGTGTATTTTGTCTAATATAAGTGTAATTGTCCCCCCTCTCTCTCTTTAAATTTTTATTTATTATTATTATTATTATTATTATTTTGGTTTCTACTTGCATGGAATATCTTTTTCCATCCCTTCACTTTGAACCTATGTGTATCCTTAAAGTGGAAGTAAGAAGCTTTTAGGCACCGTATAGTTAGCTGGGTCTTTTTTTTTTTTTAATCCATCAGGCCACCCTGTGTGTTTTGATTGGAGAACAATCCACTTATATTTATTATAATCATTAATTTGTAATGATTTGGTAATGCCATGTTATTAATTGCTTTCTGGCTGTTCTGTAGTTTTATTGTCCTCCTTTTACTTTCTTTCTGCCTACTGCTTTCTTTCTGCCTACCTTTGTGGATAGGTGATTTTCCATGGTTGTGGGCTCTGATTCACTTCTCTTTATCTTTTGTGAATCTGCTATAGGTTTCTGCCTTGTTGTTACTATTAGGCTTACATAAAACATCTTATAAATAAAAACAATTTATTTAAACTGATAACAACTTAAAGTCAATTGCATAAAAAGTTCTTCCCTTTACTCACCCCTTTTATTTTGATGTCACAATTTACCTCTTTTTATATTGTGTATTCATTAACAAATTATAGTTGTCATATTTATTTTTAATTCTCTTTTCCTTTAACCTTTATATGTATATTTACTATTTGACTACTGTGTTGTATGTTTTCATATGTTTTCATTGAAAACATGTCGGGTAAAGGACTTTTTCATTTAATTTCAGCTAAAGTACTCCTTTTCACTGTTTCTTGTAATGTGGATGTGTAGTAATTTTTATTTTAAAGAACTCCTTTCATTTCAGCTAAAGAACTCCTCTCAGCATTTCTTACAAAGCAAATATGGAATAATGAACTCCCTCAGCTTTTATTTGTCTGGTAAAGTCTTTATTTCTTCTTCATTTCTGAAGGATAACGTTGCCCTATAGGGGATTCTTGGCTGGCAGTTTTTTCTTCTACCACTTTCAATATATCCTTTCACTTCCTCCTGGCCTGAAAGGGTTTTGCTGAAAAAATTTTGCTGGTAGCCTAATGGAGGTTCCTTTATAGATTACAATCTTCTTTTCCCTTGCTTTCAGGATTCTCTCTTTGTCTTTGATTTTTGACAGCTTCATTATAATATGTCTTTGAGAAGATTATTTTGAATTGTAGTTATGGGTGATCTATTAGTTTTGTTAAGTTGGATATCCAAGTCTCTCTCTGGTTTGAGCACGTCTCAGCTAGTATTTCTTTAAATGAACTTTCTGCCTCCTTCTCCCACTCTTCTCTTTCTGGAATTCCAATGATTCATTTATATGTAGATAAGTTTTCCTTTTACTGATGTTCTATAGACTTTTTCCACTGTATTTTTTTTTTTTAATTCTCCTCTGATTGGCTTATGTCCAAATTCTTATCTTCTAACTCACTAATTCTATCTTCTGTTTGGTCGATTCTGCTGTTGATGGTCTCTATTAAATATATATATATATATATATATATATATATGTATTTATTTCATCCACTGTATTCTCCAGATCTACAGTTTCTATTTGATTCTTTTTTATTTCTATCTTTTTGTTAAATGTGTTATTTTCTTCATGTATCATTTTTCTTATTTTATTGAATTATTTATGGTTTTTTTTTGGAGCCAAAAAAGTTTCCTTAAAATGGCTATTTTGAATTCTTGATTGGGTAAGTTGCAGAATTTTGAGTCTTTGTGATAGTTACTGGACAATTTTGTGACCTTTTGGTGATGCCATGTTTCCTTGATTTTTGATGTTCCTTGGAGTTTTGCATTTGAGGTTATCGGTCACCTCCTCCAATTTTTACAACTGCTAACAACTGAGAGATACATTACATTGGTTTTGCTTATATCTGGGGCTTTCTCAGTGTTGTATGGATACACTTGTTTCATGCTTCTTGCCCCCTTTTGTGGCAGAAATCTTAAGCTTCTTATGTCTTTTCCAGATCTTAAAACTCATCAGGCCAGCTGCTTGAAACTTTGCTTTTGTTTTCCTAAAGAGACACTACAGTTCAAGTTTGTGGTTTCTCCCTTGCCCATAGACCTTGGCTAATTTTCTGTGCACAATCCCTTTCTAACAGAGCTTACTTTTACTGCCAATCTCAGATGTATGTCCAAGTAGCCATTCACAGAGTTGGGGGAAGTGTGAGTTTGGCCTTTGAGCACCGAAAAAAAATTAAAAATAAATAGAAATCATTTCAAGTGCTAAACGTACTTTCATTATTGAAGTGTAAGTGCTCAAACTAGTTTAAAGAATATTTGTTGGCAAATGCTCACCATATTTTAATTAAATGTGATTTACTTCCTACAGCTTCATCACTCACTGAAAACAGAAATTCTAGATTTGAATCTTAGAGTCCAGCTTTGATCAGGTTTGGAGAGATCAATAGTGCCACATCCATCCTTAGAATCCCTCCTATGCAGGCAAATTCCTCCAAAGGGAATGGCCAGAATTTTGTGTTTCAAAAATAAATCACCTCAAAAAGAAATTTACATTAGATTTTAAATTTGATTATGGTATATGGAGCTATTTAGGAAAGTTGTTTCTTTCACAACTTACAGTATTTTTTCCTCGTGGCTTTAAAGATATTTTACTTAGATCTTCTCCCTCTATACATATCCTTCAATAGTGAAAGTTCTCAAATGCAATTCATCTAATGAAGTTAAAGTCTTTGAATAATTATTTTTTCAAAATTGTAGGCTATATTGTGTTATTGAAAGTATTTTTATGAATAAGTTGTATATAAAGCTATTTTCCCCGTAAACAAAATTTAGGTTCTCTTTTCTCATTCTTTCTATATTTTCTCAAAGCTCTTTTTTTCATCTCATCTCTTTAACATATAAACACTGAGTCTTTCAGCAGAGGTGATATTAAAAATGACTCCTCTTTAAGAGACTGTTGAGAACTGAGAGCAAACTGAGGGTTGATGGGGGGTGGGAGGGAGGAGAGGGTGGGTGATGGGTATTGAGGAGGGCACCTTTTGGGATGAGCACTGGGTGTTGTATGGAAACCAATTTGACAATAAATTTCATATATAAAAAAATAAATAAATAAAAATGGGCAAAGGAGGGGCAAAAAAAAAATAAAGAAATACTATGCACTATGAAAAAAAAATAATAAAAATGACTCCTCTGTGTTTTAAGTAACATAAATCTCTAATAAATGACAAAATAAAAAATTATAAAGATATTGGGAAAAATTAGAAACCAATTCACAAAGATTTAACAATTCCTCACAAAAATTATTTCATGATGAGTTTTCTATAAGGAGAGACGTGTAAATATCTCAGTTGATCAAGAAGTTCATGATCTAAGATCTATAGTAACAAAATAGTCTTAGTCTCACAGCCTAAATTCATTTCAAAATAAAACTCTAATGATATGTTCCTGCCAGGGAAGTTTACAACAGGATTTTTTTTTAAGTTCATATAAAAAGTATGAGGTAATTTTAGGGAAAAAATAACATTTTTAAACTGGTACATATAAGTTTGGTATATTTCCTAATTAAAATTATCAGTAAATATTATCTCACTCCAACTTAAACTATAACAAAACCCTTAGGATTACAGTTACTTAGTATTTTCTTTGCAATTCAGATCATTAAAGATCTTTCCAATGATTGTCCTTAAGAATATCTTTTTTTTTTTAATTTTTTTTAACATTTATTTTATTTTTGAGACAGGGGGAGACCCCATGAACGGGGGAGGGTCAGAGAGAGAGGGAGACACAGAAACAGGCTCCAGGCTCTGAGCTGTCAGCACAGAGCCCCACGTGGGGCTTGAACTCACGGACTGCGAGATCATGACCTGAGTCGAAGTCGGACGCTTAACCGACTGAGCCACCCAGGCGCCCCAAGAATATCTTCTAATTACAAATTTGTCATTATTTCTTAACCAAACGTCCTTTCCCATTTCTTATCTTTCTTAAAGTAATTAGGCATTCAGTGGAATTCTAATTCCATGCTTTAAAAAATAGTTTTGAATGAGAAATATATGGAAAAGTATTTATCCCTTTTAAGTATATAAACTCCCAACTCAAAGGAACCAGCATATTTAATGAAAAATATACTTACACTTGAAGACATCTGACATGAGTTTCCTTAAACAAGGAGACAACCAAATAAGCAAAAAATAGAAAAATAAAACACTGTAATTAGCTTTTTCAACCACACACGTGTGTGTGCGCGCGCGCACACACACACACACACACACACACACACACACAGTGTTCTTTCTTTTCCTCAAATAATCTGGAGAGCTCTAGAGGAAATGACCATGTATCTAATTCACCAGCCCCCAGCTAACATACCATAGCACTTTTTTTCTGAAACTGGGGCTAAAAATGTGAAGAAATCATTACTCAAATAATAAAGTGAGGCATTTCAAATCACATATTTTATTTTCTAACTTTATGCTTTGGTTCATTTTTTTTAATTCCCTAAATCAGACATTCTTTTGATTATATCTGTTATTCACCACAGAATTGCTAAAAACCACTGATCTACAGCCAGTGAACTTATCTGTTATCAGTATTATTTGTGCAATGTTAATAGGTGCATCCTGGCATGAGTGTAAACTATTTTGTTCTTTATTAGGGGAAAAGGGTGCTTACTTTGTTTTCTTAATCTTAGGAAGTCTGGAAAAATAAGAGGGTGTACACTCTCTCAGTTCAGTAAGTAACCAAACATCTATATTAAGAATATTCCTGGGGTGCCTGGGTGGCTCAGTAGGTTGAACATCCGACTTCAGCTCAGGTCATGATTTCATGGTTCGTGAGTTCATGGTTCATGTAGTCAGTTCATGGTTCATGACAGCTCAAAGCCTGGAGTGGGCTTCAGATTCTGTGTCTCCCGCTGTCTCTGCCCCTTCCCCCATTTGCTCTGTCTCTCTCTTTGCAAAATAAGTATACATTAAAAATATTAAAAAAAAAAAAGAATATTCCCTTGCCACAAAGCTTCTTCAGTTTCTGCTTTAATTTGTCTACTCAAGACTATTCCTAGTTGTTTGCACTGCTTAAAAATAGGTTTGGACTTCCATTTCTGGTCCTTATGGTGTTACTGTGGGCAGACTAGACCTCTACTGTAAATAAATAGAAAATGCGAAAATTATATATAACAATTATTTTCAGACATTGAACATTAGGCATCACAGGAAGATGATAACTAAAAGAAGGTAAACTAATGAAGTGAATCTTAAGGTCTCTCCAGTTTTCTGACTATAGCCACTATGTAATTTGCAAATTCAAAATAGCCCACACTATTTTCTACTGAAAATTAAGATACTGAGAAAGGGCTTTGTTTTGACACGCAAAAGTCAGTTTTCACACATGACCTTAAACTATCTTGATTTTAATACCAATTTATATCTTTCAGCCTTATCAACTGTTTTAAATGCTAAAATTCGAGGTTAATGGAATGTGACCTTTCCACAGAGCCCATGCAGATAAGAAAGATAAAGTAATTCTCAGTATACGTGGCTATTGCTGTCGGGGAAAATAGCCAGAGTGGAAAGGATCCAATTTGGGAAACTGGCACCCTCAACTATTCCATATCAGGGATACAGTGTTCGACTCTATAGCTAGCAGATTTGATATTCTTGACACTCAGTTTAAATAGTAGTTAGATCAGCTTTGGTAAATAGAAGTCCATACATGCAGGCCTAAACATGGCCTTACTGTCTGCTACGATGGTCACTTCGTTAATTTGTTATTGGGGCCAGCACTGGGATGGCTGTTTATAGAGACTGGCTGAGTGATTTTGCCTACTTTAGTGTTTAGCACCTATTCCATGATGGATGTTCTCTGGTGGGCATTAACATGGCATCTCATGGGCAAGGGTTCTAACAGGGTCCTGAAACATGCCAGGATTTCTTTTTTTCAAATGCATGTAATTCTTCAGTCCAGATGGCATCATCTGGCTGTGCTGTTATTCTCCTAGGCTTGCCAGAGATTCTGCACGTATAGAATGTGCAAAGCCTTTTTGGCTGCCTATATATTTTACCCTTAGCTCTGCCTGCTGTATATAACCATATCCATAGCTTTACATGGGTTAGGACTGCCTGGTTGCCACTCTGACTTTACTGCTCATTGTGATCATTGTGACCACTTGGCTTCTAACAATTGAGTGCTATCAACTTGTTTTTGAGCTGTTTTGTAACTACAAACAGACCTGGCCATCAGAGGACACCACACTGAGCATTCCTTATAACTTCAGTCAGTATACAATCACTGGCAGATTTTCCAGATTTATGTAGCATCTCTATCTTAATATATGCACTTCTCCAAACCCTTTGATTCCTTCTTCCACTGTTTCCCATGGCACTTCCAGCATGTCAGTTTCACTTTGTGTGGGCCATTCCTTACCACTGCTTCCTGAAGTGTGAACAAAGGTATTGAATTCTATGTCCTGAGAGAGAGTGCTCCAAAATAAAACTATGCTTCCTTCTGCAAGCTTATATTCCACTTTCCTAAATCCAGTCCCTCAGCATATAGTTCTCTATATAATTTTCCAGTTCCTACTAGGAGATATTGGCTATGTCCTCCAGTTCTTTTGAGTTTGAGTAATATCTCCAGGGCAGGGCTCAAACTCATGAACCTTGAGATCATGACCTGAGCTGAAACCAAGACTTGGGCACGTAACCAACTGAGCCACCCAGGCATCTCTCAAATTTTTATCAAGCAGTATGATATTAGAGGTGGGCTTGCCAGGTATGGTCTTTATTATACTGAAGTATGTTCCTGGTATACCTAATTTGGTGGGAGCTTTTATCATGAAAGGATGTTAAATTTTGTCAACTGCTTTCCTGCACCTATTAAAATAATTATATGACTTTTATCCTTCATTCTGTTAGTGTGATGTATCATGTTAATTTGTTGAATCATCCCTGCATACCAGAGATGATTTCCACTTGGCATGGTGTAAGATCTTAATGTGCCTTTGAATTTGGTTGTTAGTATTTTGTTGGTGAATGTACTGATGTGAATGACATTAGAGATAAAATGTTCCTCTCACATTTCTCTCACATCACCTTTCATATATATATATATATATATATATATATATATATATGTAGATCTATATAGATATACACAACACCCACACACAATTGCTTTATCAAAGAACACTGTCAAACATCTTTGGCTCATCATTCCAAATTGCTTTCACAAAATTACTACAGTCACATGATAAAATTCTCATTTCGTCTAACAGTTGTTTTATGTCTTTGTATGTGTTTTTCCACCCACAAAGACCCAATATATTATCTGAGTTAATGGGGAAGGCTCAAATATGGCTCATTTGAACCTACTGGGATTTTGAATTTTCTCGTCCACTCTTACCACATTTTCATTTTGTTGGGGGACTCACCTGCAAACCTGCTGAACCCCTGCCTAAGGTAATATATTTCTTTATTTTGCTTTGGTCACTTTGCATTTTCAATATGAATGATTCTATTCTTTACTTAGACAGTTTATTTATAGTGAGAGAGATATGGGAAGCTAAAGTGACCTGCCAATTAGAAACTCACGCATTTCTATACAACACAAGTACCTGAATTTCATTAACATTACAAAATAAAGTGGAATTCCTGGGAGACTTTGAGAATAGTGTCAGTTAAATCAAGGCCTACATTATTCAATATATAAGTAAGTAGCAGATATTCACTAAAAGAATACTTCCAAAGTAGTTAGCATATTCTAAAGGTAAGTGCCAACATGCAGGGAAACTGTAGAGTTTCATGACCACCGACCTGACACTCTATCTGGAAAGACAGAATACAAGCACATAATAAAAACAGAATGAAACATGTTATAATAATGAAGGATCAGAGCGGTAAGGAACATTCAGTGGGAATCACAGAGAGCATATCTCAGTCATTGACAATCAAGGTGCAATCCACGGGATATGCAGAAGGATATACAGAAGGATCTGTAGAAGTGATGGGCGCAGAGAGTAAGGAAGACACAAAAGCAAAGCAGGCAAAAGAAGAATGACAGTTCTCAAGAGCTCCAAATTTAGCCTAGCAGGAAGATGCCAAGTGAAGGACAGATAATGCTGGAAGGAGAAGCTGGAGACAGACAATCGTAAGGAGGTTCAAACCTCTAGTAAGGGCATTAAGGAGAAAACGAAAAGGTTTAAGAAAGGGAGTAATATGATCACATTTCCTTCTTTAAAAAATCCCTTGAGATGTAGTCACTGAGTTAGCCTGTAAAAAAGCAAGAGTGAAAAGGGGGACCACTCAGCAGGCTGTTGCAAAATATAGGCAGCAATTATGGAAAACTACACTACACTGTTCATAGAGAGATGATAGTAATAATCATCATTGCTCATATTGCTGTTGTGGAGGAAAAAATAGTACACATAAAACATCCCAAATATCTTTGGCACATACTCAGTAATCCAGAAGAAACGTTAACTCGGTATTATTGTTATTTTGGTACAATCACATACTATTAATAATCAACCCAATGGTGCCAACCACCCAGATCTAATTCCTCATTTAATAGGAACTGGTTTTCTAACACATCAAGATTATACTCTCTAGAAAAGTCCTAGAGAGCAGGTATCCTATGGAGTTGTTTAAAAGTATATGTGTAAGGATTGGCAATGAGACAAGCATGTTAAAATGCTCACCTTTTTTGGTAAGGGTTAAGGCTCTTTGCCAGTTCTCTAACTAAAAGGAAAACCATTCCTCGATGATATAAATGTGTTCCCTAACAATGTTGGAGCTAAATCCAACATTTATTTGCATCTACTCCAGCATTTAAATCACTCCTCAACTACGTGAGTGGAACTAGAGGGTATTATGCTAAACGAAATTAGTCAGTCGGAGAAGGACAAATATCATATGATTTCACTCATATGAGGACTTTAAGACAAAAAACAGATGAACATAAGGGGAGTGAAAATAATATAAAAACAGGGAAGGGGACAAAACATAAAAGACTCATAAATATCGAGAACAAACAGAGGGTTGCTGGAGGGGTTGTGGGAGGGGGGGTTGGGCTAAATGGGTAAAGGGGCATTAAGGAATCTACTCCTGAAATCACTGTTGCACCATATGCTAACTTGGATGTAAATTGAAAAATAAATAAATTATTAATAATAAAAAACATTCCTCATGAATTCCCATGATTTTACATGTTAGAGCATTTAAAAAAGTTTTTTTTTTATGTTGTTATTTATTTTTTGAGACAGAGAGAGACAGCATGAGCAGCGGAGGGGCAAAGAGAGAGAGGGAGACACAGAATCTGAAGCAGGCTCCAGACTCTGAGCTGTCAGCTGGAATTCACAAAGTGTGAGATCATGACCTGAGCTGAAGTCGGACACTTAACCGACTCAGCTACCCAGGCACCTCCATCTTAGAGCATTTTAAAAGAGTGACTTAGTCTGTTAGAACAGATATTTTCTGCCTACACCAAATTTACAGAAAACCTCAGTAAAGCTCCCCTAGGGAATATAGGTCTCAACATCATGGCTGCCTGACAGAATGAGTACAGAGAAAATGTAGACTTCATATATAATAAGAACCATAAATTCTGCCATAAAATAAAGATCAAATAATCTCTACCACTTGAATCTTAAAACTGCCCACAGTTTAAAATTACAATTCTATTCAGTTTATAGGATGATATTCCTTATGAAGGCAAACAGTAATCTAATACATTTTAAATTGATAAATCTTTAAAACATAATTAGGAAGCAAATGATCTTTAGTGGACTACTTTACAATCTCTTAAGAGATCCTTTTGTCTACCTTTTTACTGGTAGCAACATAAAACTGGTATCTTATTTGAAAGTAAAACACAATGTATCTTTTGATTGCAAATTACTTATGCTACCTCTGATAAGTTTCACAAAGTTCAATGACAGAGGTAAGATTAGTGAAAGTTCTACCTTAGCTAACCTTATTCTTAAAAGATTTCCTCTCTCAGTTTTGAGAAAGTAATTGTCAGTAGGAAGGAAAACAAAAAGGAGGAAGAGAAGGACAAGAAGGATGAGTGGCAGATAATAATGATTGCTAATAGTAGCTGTTGTTATTAAGTTGCAAAAACAAGATTTGAATCCATGTCAGTGACTGTGAAGACATTGTTACACAAAGAAATGGTTTCTACACACTACTTACTTTTCCATTAATTATAACCTTCTCAGAAAATTTTTGTACACTTTTTAAGAAGACATTTGGCAAGATTCATCAAGAGTCTTAAAAATGTTTATAGCCTTTGGCTTCATAATATACTCATAAAACTATACAAAGAAAAATAATCCAGAGGCACAAAATCTATTTTGGGCAATTATTCATAAGAGTAAACACTGTAAACAATGGAAGTATTGTAAATATCCAAAATTAAGCAATGAGTAAATAACTTATATTTGTACATATTACACCATTATAATAGGTTTAATCAAATAATGCTTAATTACACTAAATTAGCTGTAGTATGAGGTTTAGTTGAAAAGAAAGGGACAAAATGATAAATATAAGAGCACAATTTCCTTATGGGATGAAAAAAACTATAAATTAGGATTAAAATTTTCAAAACATGTCATAATATAGATTTAATTATATGAATAAAGATTAGAATAAAAACATACAAATTTTAGCATAATGTCC
>NW_024412376.1:112150482-112168277 GCF_014898765.1 Herpailurus yagouaroundi | reverse complement strand
TTGTTTTCATAGGTAAATAATATTCCATTGTGTGTGTGTGTGTGTGTGTGTGTGTGTGTGTATCACATCTTCTTTACCATTCATTTGTTGATGGCCACTTAGGCTGTTTCCCTCGATTATTGTGAATAATGTTTCCATACATATGAGAGTGCATATATCTTGTCAATATCCTGTTATTTCTTTTGGGTATACACCCAGAAATGGAATTGTTGGATTATATGGTAGATATATTTTTTGTTTAGTGTTTTATTTTTGAGAGAGAGGGAGTGTGAGTGGAGAAGGGGCAGGGAGAAGGGGACAGAAAATCCAAAATGGGCTCTGCACTAACAGCAGGGGCTCAAACTCACAAACTGTGGTATCATGACCTGAGCCAAAGTTGAGCCATCCAGGAGCCCTGGCAGATCTATTTTGTTTTTGAGGAATCTCCATATTGTTTTTCATAGTGGCTGAACCAATTTACATTCCCATGTACAGTGTACAAGGGTTCCCCTTTCTCCTCATCCTCACAAACACTTATCACTTCCTGATAATAGCCATTCTAACAGATGTGAGGTTATATCTCATTGTGGTTTTGATTTGCATTTCTTTGATGATAAGTGATTCTGAGCATCATTTGTGTACCTCTTGGCTATTTGGATATCTTCTTTGGAAACATGTCTATTTAGTTACTCTGCCCATTTTTTTAATCATATTGTTTGTTTTTTTGTAATTGAGTTGTAGGAGTTCCTTATATATTTTGGATAATAACCACTAATCCAATATATGGCTTGCAAATATTCTCCCATTCTATAGGTTGCCTTTTCATTTTGTTGTCTCTTCTGCTGTTTGAAAGCTACTAAGTTTGATGTAGTCCCACTTGTTGGTTTTGTTTTTGTTGTTTGTAGTTTTGGTCTCATGTCCAAAAAAATCACGGTCAAGACCAATGTCAAGGAGCTTCTTCACTATCTTATCTTTTAGTAGTGTTATGGTATCAGATCTTATGTTTAAGTCTCTGATTTATTCGAGTCAATCTTCGTGACTGGTATAAGATACAGGTCTAATTTCATTTTTCTGACACAGTTTTCCTAACACCATTCATTGACAAGATTATCCTTTCCCCATTGGATATTCTTGGTTCCCTTTTTGAATATTAGTTGACCATTTATATAGGGTTTAATTCTGGACTCGGTATTCTGTTCTAGAGGCCTATATGTCTATTTTTATGCTGGTCCCATAGTGTTTTAATTACTATAGTTTTGCAACATAGTTTGTAATCAGGGAGTGTTAGACTTCGGCTTTGTCCTTCTTCCTGAGGGATGCTTTGCCTAATTGTAGTCTTTTGTGGTTCCATAACAGTTTTATGCTTGTTTATTCTATTTCTGTGAAGAAAGTAATTGACACTTTGATAGGGATTGTATTGAATCTATAGATGGTTTTGGGTATTATGGACATTTTAGCAATATTAATTCTTTACATCCATGAACATGGGAGGTCTTATCATTTGAGTCTTCTATTTTTTTTCCACAATGTCGTATAGTTTTTGCTGTATAGACCTTTCATTTCTTTGGTTAAATTTATACCTAGATATTTTATTGTTTTTGATGCTGTTGTGAATAGGACAGTTTTGTTTATTTTTTAGATGTTTCACTACTGGTGTATAAAAATGCAATTGATTTCTGTATGTCAATTTTATATTCTGCAACTTTACTAAATTGGTTGATTAGTTACAACAGTTTCTTTGGGTGAGTCTTTGGAATTTTCTATATACAAAATTATATAATCTGCAAAAAAACACAACTTACTTATTCTTTTCCAATCAGATGTCTTTTACTTCTTATTTTGCCTAGTTGTTCTATCTAGGACTTCTAGTACTATATTGAATAGGGCTAGCAAGAGTAGTATACTTATCTTCTTCCTGATCTTACAGGATAAGCTTTCAATTTTTCACCATTTAGTATAGTGTTAGTTGTGGGTTTGCCATATATAACCTTTATTATGTTGAGTTGTATTCCTTCTATGACCAATATGTTGAGGGTTTTTTTTTTTTTATCATGAAAGGATGTTGTATTATATCAAACCTGTATTTGTATCTATTGAGGATTGGATTATTTTATTTTTTATTCTATTAATGTGATGTATTAGAGTTACTAGTTTCCATATATTGAACTATCCTTGCATCTCAGGAATAAATCCCACTTGGTCATGGTGTATAATCCTTTTAATATGGTCTTGAATTCAGTTTGCTAATATTTTGTTGAGAATTTTTACATCTATATTCATCAAGGATATTGATTTGTAGTTTTCTTTCTTGAGGTGTCCTTATTTGGCTTTAGTATCAGGGTAATGCTGGCCTTGGAGAATGATTTTGAAAGTGCTTCCTCCTCTTCAAGTTTTTGGGAGAATTTGAAAAGGATTGGCATTAATATTTCTTTATATGTTTGTTAGACTTCACCAGTGAAGCTGTCTGTTCCTGGGAATTTCTGTGTTGGAAGGTTTTTGATTACTGATTCGATCTCTTTACGCATTATTGGTCTGTTCAGATTTCTATTTCTTCATAATTCAGTCTTGATAGGTTCTGTGTTTCTAGGAATTTATCCCTTTCTTCTAGGTAATCTAATTTGTTGGCATATAATTGTTCATAGTAGTTTTTTGTGATCCTATGCATTTCTGAATTATCAACTATAACGTCTTCTAATTTTGAGTCTTTTTTCTTAGTCTGTCTAAAGCTTTGCCAATTTTGTTTACCTTTTCAAAAGGACAGAGAAAAAATATGCAATATCTCTTATATGTGGAATCTAAATAAGCCAAACTCATAAAAAACAGAGAGCGGTTAGTGTGGTTATCAGGGGCTAACCACCAAAAAAAGTGGAGAAATAGCAGAGATATTGTTTAAGGGTACAGACTTGCAACTAGCAGTAAGTACGTCTTAGAGAGCTAATGCAGAGTATAGTGAATACAAAAATAATGTATTGTAGTCCTCAAATTTCCTAAGAGACTAGATCTTAATTATTCCAACCACAGAAAGGAAATCATTATGTGACACAATAGAGGTGCTATAATTACAATGGCAATCATATCACAATATACAAATGTATCAAGTCAACCTGTTGTGTACCTTAAATTACACAATGTTATATATCACATTTCAATTTAAAAAAAGAAAGCATACAAAATATTAAGCCAGGCATATCCTGATATAAAGCATGAGTAACTCTTATTTCCTTCTTTGTGATTTTTTATACTTTTGTAAGTTTTCTTGCAATAAGCTTAAATTATTTTCATAAGCATGTCAGGGAATGAGAACAACCAGTCCACATCAGTCATTAATCCACAGAGGATATATTACTGTAATACCATAAGGAACCATCTTCCACAGTACAAATGAAGAAGCTTTAGGCCAATGAAACAAAACACTGAAAACAGGTAACCTTAACTGTTGGTACACGTCACTGAAATCACACATGTTACAAGGATGCACTGGGTGAATTACAGGAAAGTTCAGTGATCCTCATATTAAAAATAATGTCATCTGGGTGGAATTATACTTTGAAGAATGCTCTACAAAATATAGTCAACAGGATCACCAAAGCTTGAAAACAGTTTCCTTTTGCTGTAAAAACAATTTTGAAAAGAAGTTTTTTGACAATGATTAGGATGAGAAAGTAGAGTTTTTATATTGGAAAGTTAGATCATTATGTTCCAGAGAGAAAAGAATAACCAATTTAAAGAAAAGAAGCAAAAAAAAAAAAAAAAAAAAAAAAAAAAAAATTGTATTTTATTTTAACAAGGAATCAAGGAAAATTTTTTTCCTCTAAAGTTTTTTTTTTCTTTTTTCTTTTTTTGGTAGGAGGGTACACTGAGCAACATGGAGTTAGTCTAGCGTAGAAAGTAATATTTGTTTTTAACTGGCATGGATCAGGGACAAGACATGATGATTCTGAAACATTTGCAGGCAAATATGTCCTCACCAGGAGCCTTATATAGTTTGAACTGAGCTACTAAGGAGGATGACCACATGTCTGCTGGACAAAGCCCTGCATACTTCTCCCACCGCAGTGCAAGTGCTCTCTGAGACACTCACTGTGGTGATGACCAGGGCCCCTCCATTCACTTCCAGCTACACACAGCACATTCTGATGAGACATCAATTTTACAATATAATTTCAGGGCATATGGTATCATATGTAGACAAACCCAGCAATATTGTTACTCAAATATGTAACTACAGAAGTATATTTCCGGGTTGTAAAGAAGATTCGTAGGATGCTTTCACAAAAGTTCAAACTATAATACCATACTCCTCAATGTCAGCAATCAGTAATTTAAGGACACAGTTCGGGAAATTTTGAAAAATTTGAAGGTAAGGTATAAAGAATTATAAGGCTGAGATAACGTTAGATATAAACTCATCTTAATCGTAACATTTTCCTAGTGCTCATAGTCAGGTAAATGAAATTCTAATGAGTAAAATAATTCTCCAGAAAACCTGCCTGGAATAAACACAAATGATTTAGTAGAAGTATAACAATAAACGATAAATGCTGTGTGGCTCTCTTCCAAAAATCCACAGTAGTAATTTAAAAAAAAAAAGGTTTTTCAAAAAAATATTTATTTTTGAGAGAGAGAGAGAGCGAGAGCATGAATGTGGGAGAGGAATAGAAAGAAGGAGACACAGAATATGAAGCAGGCTCCAGGCTCTGAGCTGTCAGCACAGAGCCCTACACGGGGCTTGAACTCACGAACTATGAGATCATGATCTGAGTCAAAGTTGGAAGCTTAACTGACTGAGTCACTCAGGGGCCCCCACAGTAGTAACTGATAGCATTATTTATAAAGAGTCTGAATATAATACTCTCTAAGAGTATCTCCTCCACACTATTGTGTGCTGGCTCTATTTAATTTCTTGCTTACACACACATACACTCATTTGCACAAATATATATAATAGAGGAAATTGACCTCATGGACACATCTCTTTCCCAGGATATGAGGGATTAGATCTGTTAAAAAACAGCCATTACTGAAAACAACAAGGAGTTTCCTCAAAAGATTAAAATAGAATTATCAAATGGTCCAGCCGTTTCATTTCTGGGTATATATCCAAAAGAACTGAAATCAGGATCCAGAAGACAGATTTGTACAGCCATGTTCACAGCCACACTATTAACAAGTGCCAAGAAGCAAAAGCAACCCAAGTGGCCATCAAGAGATAAAGTAATAAACTAAACATGGTATAAACAAAAAATGGAATATTACTTGGCCTTTAAAAGGAAGGAAATTCTGACACATGTCACAACACGGACTAAGTTGACAGTAAGCGAAAGGAGCCAGTCACAAAAAGACAAATGTTGTGCAACTCAACTTACAGGAAGTATCTAGACTTGTCAAATTCATAGAAACAGAAAGTAGGATGATGATTGCCAAGGGCTAGGGAAGAGGGAGATAGAGAGTTTTAATAGGTATAGACTTCCAGCTTTACAAGGCAGAAAAGTTCTGAAGATTGGTTGCACAACGAATACACTACTGAACTGTATACTTAGGCATAAATAAGATGGTAAAATTTATATGCATTTTACAATTTTAAAAAACAGCTGCTCCCTTAATTCCTGATTATATTTTATGTGTTTGTTTCTACAGTTATCCTTTAAATAGTGTTTGCTTTGTTCTTTATTTTTTGTGTGATGGAGCAAAGTCTTTTTTCACAGGAAATGGGAAAGTTTTCCCAGAGCCCTGGAAAAAAATGGTATTGTGGTTTTTACTCTGGGGTCCATGGTCAGTAACATGACAGAAAAAAGAGCCGACGTGATCGCATCAGCCCTTGCCAGGTTCCACAGAAGGTAAATAAAGTATCTTATAGCAAACAGCTACTTAATAAGTCAAGCTCTGTAAAAGTTTTGATTATAAACATTTCCTGCAAGACAGGTAACAATTATGCCTACAGATTTACCTCAGATATCCATTTAAAAACCAAAATAAAACACAGCAGGGGCTAAAGCAGTACCGAGGGTGTCTGACAGTAACTTTGACACTGACACTGTAATATATATCTATATACCATATATAAACTATATATATGTGTGTGTTTTGGTGTGTGTGTGTGTGTATATCTATATATGAGGTGCACGATGAAATTTTGGTATTATAATGGTATTGTGGGCAGGTACAAAATCACTAAATTCTACCTTATCATTTGCTCCTTTTCACTGAAGGATTCCTGAGGACCCTGTGCACGCTGTAGATGTTATCAGAAAAAAGTTAAACTTTCACAGTAGATGTACTAGCACAACAATGTTAAGCAATATTGATAAAAATCTGAATGCATCATGCAGTTTTTACACATGCCATATAATCCTTCTTTTATTTCCTCTAAATTTTGAATAGGCCTATTCAGTGTGCTTTTCAGGATGGCCAGAGCTCACCAAGCCGTGTCCAGGTATCTAAGCCAGCCACGATGATTTAGAGAAAGAAAAATCAGTCTGTCCTGGTTGACTGGGCCCTACTAAAATCTGAAACAAGAAAATAAAAGATAGTTGAGATGGGTCCTGTCCTTAAGTGAACCCTGTGCATTATAAAATCTGGCCTCAAATGGACTCTGCTTCTAACTACTGCTCCTGATGGAGAAAGAAGGAATAAAAGGAGTCAAGCAGAGGGAAGACTGCATGTAAAGGGCTCAGATGCATCCTTCACCTTAAGATATTATAGTTTCTACTAACATATAAAAAATACCTGGGGTCTTTGGGTATTTGCGAACTACTTTTTAGTTTCCCATCTGATAGAATCTTCACTTAATCACCTATGCTAATTTTTTTGCTGAAAATCTAAAGTTACTTTACATTCTGCTTAACAGAAGTTAAACACTAGTAAATTATAATCCAAGTCATGGGGATTGCTTGGAAATTCCAAAATCGGCACCGTATTTTGGTACTGGTATATACATAAACCATATTAAACAATGCCGTCAATGCTTTGTGCTTCATTTTTTAAGTACTGGAAGTCAGCTGAATAAATTTTAGCATTACAATTTTGGAACTTTTTCAACAGCCACACTGCTATTTATACATTATCAACATCGAAAGAATTTCCAAACCAGCAGTAGTGTTAATACTCTGGATTCATGTCAAAACTAATCAATTGAAATTTTTCTTGGGGGTTGTGTTTTAACAATCTATAATGTAAAAGAAGTTATACTTATTTCCTAAGCAGAATTAACTATTAATTATAAGGAAATACAAATACTTCTCATAAGTAGTTGATTGCATATATTAGCCTTTTTGTATATCAAAAGATACAAAACTCCATGTAATAACTTGAGAAACAAGTGGATATAAGTAAATTCCCTTATATAAGAGCCAAAAACAAATACAGGCTAATATTAAGTTTAGAAAATGAGAGCTAGTATATATAGCAACATAAATGTGTAGCTTAATTTGCCACTGTTTTCTGCTCTAGAATCATGACAGCCTTACAATTTCTTAAGTATCTGAATTTGTCATTGATTATGCCACTATGATTTGCCTACGCCATAATATGTGACTTTACTCCATAGTTGACTTAACATAAAAAATATGTACATGTTATATGAGCATTTCTATTATAACAGTGTCTTACTGGTTCTCGTTACCTAACACCTCCTGTCCTCATTTCTTCATCCATCATATGGAAGGGATTTAACTGGATGCCTTTGAATCGCCCTAGAATCCTAATATGCTGTAATTTTGAAGTTCAACTACAGAAAAGTATTTTATCTTAACAGGTTTTATGGTGGTTTGATGGCAAGAAGCCAGAAACCTTAGGACCCAATCAATACTCGGCTGTATATGTGGATCCCCCAGAATGACCTTCTTGGTATGACTCAGGAGAACAAATACTGAAAACATAACAGCTGAGCAATGCGATAATAGCTCAACAAAAAACAAATTTAGTGAGCATTTATTATTGAAACATTAAAAAATAAAACAAGTTATTTTTATTATTTCCAGTCCTAGGAAAATTAAGGAAAAAATGTAAGAGTTGGCATTTCATTACATTCCTTATGGCCCAAATCAAAATACTTTTATTTCAGGTGTAATTACTTTTCACAGGTGAATTTTTCAATAACTTCCAAAATTGTTGCTGTCTTTTAATTCTCTCCATACACCTATCTATCTTTCTCCTAGTTGCAGGGGTATTTCACATGTTATTGAAAAATAACAGCGCTTTTATTGTACTCCATTTTCTATAGGAAAAAATATACAATGTTTTTCATTAATTAATAATACATTTCATGAATAAATGTGGATTTTCCTTCTTCTGTTTCCAGTGTCACCACCATCACCCTTTCTGCTGCCCTGAAGTCCCTTATATCAGATTCAATGACTTCACTACTTTAAGAGAATGTTTCCAACATGCCCCCTGCTTTTTTGCACATGTTTCTTTTTATCCAAAATGTTCTTCCAATTTGTTCACCTGCCAATCTTGTGTTCATTTTTGAAGTTCAAATGACACACCACTTCTTTCATGTAGTCTTCATTTACCTCTCCAGCAGACTTACATGCTTCTTGCTCTGAGCTCTGAAAGCAATTTAAATGCAATTTCACGTATATAATATTCTGTTATCTAAAAAATACTGCCTCTAGATTCAGTGCATTATAATGCTCATTTCTGATTTAAAGACTTATAATAATTTTAGTAAAATTCACTCAATTCTAGGTCATCCAAAAACTGAAGCTTGTATAACTCATGGTGGAACTGATGATCTATCACAGGGATCCAATGGTGGGCATTCCTTTGCTTGTGGATCAACCTGGTAACATCACTCACATAAAGGCCAGAAAAGCAGCTGTTAGACTGAACTTGAACACAATGTCAAGTACAGATTTGCTCAATGCATTGAAGTGAGTCATTAATGATTCTTCACGAGTACAATTTTTTTTTTTTTACTAGATACTATTTCTAGAGAGATGCTAATATGAAGGTCAGGTGAGCAAAAATGAGTCCTGACATGAACACAATTATGAGTAAGATCTGCTCAATGTTTTGAAGATAGCCATCAATAACCCATTTTGAGTGGCACAGTAAGTTTTCTTCATTGGTTTTAGGGGAAATGTTTGTAACAGGTTTAAAAAAGTGGAGAAATTTTAGGGTGCCTTGGTGGCTCAGTCAGTTAAGCATCTGACTTCAGCTCAGGTCATGATCTCGTGGTTGGTGGGTTTGAGCGCTGAGTGAGGCTCTGTACTGACAGCTCAGAGCCTGGATCCTGCTTTGGTTTCTGTGTCTCCCTCTCTCTCTGCACCATCCCCCCCCCCACACTCTGTCTGTCTCTCTCTCTCAAAAATAAATGTTTAAAAATTTTAAAACAAAGAATAGTGGATAAATTTTGAAATATCAATAAAAAGAATCACTGAAATGGTTAACAGAAAGATTAAGAGGAAGCACTGAGAACAAAGTTGAAGTCGGGAACCATGAATGTTGTTATAGTGATGCCAGCTGGGTTCCTTCGCACGGGTACTACTTGTACTGGCCTTGCCACTCTGCCCCTTACCTGCAGCCCTGAACTTTAAACCCAAGGATTAGGGCAAAAATGAAAAACAAAGCAGGGGTGCCTGGGTGGCTCAGTCGGTTGGGCGTCCTACTTCAGTTCAGGTCATGATCTAGTAGTCCATGAGTTCGAGTACCGTGTTGGGCTCTGTGCTGACAGCTCAGAGCCTGGAGCCTGTTTCAGATTCTATGTGTCCCTCTCTCTCTGCCCCTCCCCCACTCATGCTCTGTCTCTGTCTCTGTCTCTCTCTCTGTCAAAAATAAATAAAACATTAAAAAAAAGAAAAACAAAGCAAAACAAGAGAACAAACCACAATACAAAAAAACAAGGAGAAATAAAACAGCCAAATATCAAAACAACCAACACACCTGGCCCTATGCCCTACACTGGGGAGACTATACCCAGAAGCTTTCTAAGGAGCAGAGACTAGTGTCTGTATCTTCAAACATACTTTGCCTAGGCTCTGACATGTATAATCGCAAAAGCAGTTTCTCCAAACACCTCTGTCCAAAGAATCCGTTTGGACGTCTGGAGAAGGAAAAGGGGGAAAATATCAAAAGTGGCATCATCTGCGAGGTTCAGAAAAACAGGAGGTACAGAGTATGCTTGCTTTCCAACACTTCCCACAGGGCTCTGAACCAACACACAAGTCTCAGAAAACCAGGAAGGAAAACTGAGTTTTACAGAAACTGGAATAAAACTGACCAGTCTAGTTTCATTACCCAAGCTAAATGGGAAATGCAAAAAAAAAATCAAAAAAAGTAAACAGAAAAAAAAAGATGAGTACTGTTATAGTACTAACCTGCACAATTATGATTTTCTTTCAGCATGAGAACTAAATTGTTTTAAAACTCGTCTAAAATAGTTTACTTTCTGTAAATCAGTATGACCTGATCAGTCTCAAATTCCCATTAAATACTTCCCAAATTTTCTATGGTAATATTTTGATCCCACCACAGATTAAATGATAAATAACTAGGGCGTTCAAATTTACTCGATTAAAAATTATGTGAACACTACTTATAAATTTAGTTAAATTCTATTAATTTTGTTTATGCTTGTTTTTGTCTTATTTGGTAGAAGAACCATAAAATCAAAAAGCAATTGACTTAGAAGAGATATATTGGAATATTCCTTTTAAAAGTCAAATTTTCTGTATCAGAAATATTTGGTTTCCAAATTAGTTCAGGATGTTACTATTCCTATTATTATTCCTATTATTATTATTATTCCTATTATTCCTATTATTCCTATTATTATTCCTATTATTATGTATACATAATTATATCATAATTATGTATACATTTTCTCCTTTTGGTTTCATAATGACTTTAGAAATAAAATTTTGCTTGAATATATATTGGTTATAGTATCATTTGCATTTTAAATGGACATTTGCATTTTAAAAACAATGTTATCTAGTTTTAATTTAGTTCACCTGTTATTCATCTTAAGCACCACGAGAAGCACATTTTTTTTAAGGATTGTATCTTCCATTTGGTGGTTTTATGTAAAGTCACATCTTTCTAATATAGATGTCTTTCTACATTTTAAAATTTTTAATAAGGTAAAGCTGTGCCCAAAAAAGAAAATTAGCTGATGTATACTGAATGTTTGTGATATGGTACACATTGTACTAGTAAATTCTTTGTAGGGAGTAACTTCTTCACTATAGTCTTTGCTTATTGTATTACAAATATGTTTCAGGATTACTTCTCTCCTCTCAAAAACCCAGCATTCTCACTGGTTTTTACAGGACAAAGACAGATATTACCTCCACTGTACTGCTACAGTCCCATGTTATAGCACTTTGTGATTTAAAGTTTGTAAGCCCTCTTTGTTTAGCCTTCTTCCTTGTCTGTTAGTTCATAATCATTTCAACAGTAGAAACCAATGAAACTGGCAATGCCTGAAAGTGGAATGCTGAGCACTCTCCAGATTCTAAAATGACAATACCAACAAGAAAAACCACAACAGCAAACACAAACTGGGTCACCAAATGATAGGGTCAAATCCAAGAATCAATATGTCATTCCTCAAAATAATCAGATAAGAAAGGTACTATTCCTATCCATTCAAAAATGAAAACCCGAGGAACAGAAACACTAAAAAAAGCACACAAGTGTCAGAGTCAGGATTCAAGCCAATACAATCCACTTCCACACTTCTAATCACTAATTTCACTGCTATCATGTCAATACCAGCTCTCGATCAGCTCTGCTCGGACATGTCCATTAACCTCATCATGGACTTATATCCTATCTCTGGATTATAATAATATTTTGAAACTTGCTCAACAGATCTATTAACAATTCCTTACTGGATAATTCAAAATTTGCACAAAGAAATCATGTATTTCAATTTTTTTTCTTGCCTTTCTAAGCTAGAAATACTTGTCCTTGCCCAACTTCTCTTTTTCTTCACAGCTTGAAATCCTAGACATTAGCAAATTCTAGCCCATTAAGATCTCTATAATCATCTCTAAGAAAAATAATAGATTTTTCTTCCAGGGTTATGTGGCACTCATTTTTACCCTCCACGTGAAAATCAACATACTTCTCCAGTTTGTTCTATAAATTATTTGATTTTCGCCAGCTACAAAGAGAATGCTATGTGGTTATCAACCATTCATCATGATCAGCTTCTAAGGCCTTTGGATGGAGCAGTCCTCTGGACTGAGTTTGTCACGCGGCACAAAGGAGCCGAGCACCTACGACCAGCTTGTTACAACCTCACCTGTTTCCAGGACCACTCTTTGGATGTGATCGGATTCCTACTGGCCTGTGTGGTAATTGCCACTTTCTGTGTCATAAAATGTTGCTTGTTTTGTCAAAAGTTTAAAAAAGAAAATAAGAAGAAAACAGGGAGTAGGCTTTTGAGACACAGTAGGCGTAGTAAACATTTGAAATAGCTAGTAAGCACAAGCAAAGTCATTCTATTTAATTCAACCACTGTGGATCAAGTTGTGACAGATTCTCCTCCACAACAATCCATGTTGTAAGATGTGTGCCATGCCCAAATATTTTCCTCTTGGCTAAACATATTGTGTTAGTTAACCCATTCCACCCTAAGGGGGAAATAACTCTATGTATTTTTTGACAAACACTTCTTCAATATTTATCTTGAGATTCTTCAATTCTGTTCATCAAATCAAAGAAGATGTGGTACCTATAGATGGATTATGCTCAATTTATAATTCTAATTGTATAAATCCTCAAATAATTCTACTTTAATACTGACATATATAATTTCCTAACTGAAAAAAAACAGGGATTTCACTACAGCCTTATTCTGTGATTTAAGAGTGAGAAGCCTGATTGTTTTTACCAAGCATTTTCAGAAACATCTACTATATAAATAAAATCAATCAAATAGAACATATGTGTCCCTGACTAAGAAAAACACAACTGAACAGTTGTTAAAGATGGCAAGATAGATTTTATTCATCCATTTATAGAAGGGGAGAGACATTCCAGTATGAAATGAGTTCAACTCCAACTAAGATAAAGGTGACTGATGTTTTTAAAGGGAGAGCAGACAGGGAACAAAAAGGGACTACAGAAAAGTAAAAAGGGGAACAAAAAAGAGACGAAGTGACTACATGGAAATGGAAGATTACAGAAAGGATTAAGTGGAAAATTACTGAAAATGGTTTGGCAAGTTGGGTTTGACAATGTATGTCTTGTTTGGTAGGATCATAATTTCTTGAGCAAAGACTTTTTTTCAATATTTATTTATTTTTGAGAGACAGAGAGAGACAGAGAGTGAATGGGGGAGGGACAGAGAGAGAGGGAGACACAGAATCTGAAACAGGCCCCAGGCTCTGAGCTGTCAGCACAGAGCCCGACGTGGGGCTCGAACTCACAAGCCGTGAGATCATCACCTGAGCCGAAGTCGGACGCTTAACCGACTGAGCCATCCAGGTGCCCCAGAGCAAAGATTTAAATAAGGGAGCTGGGGCCAGTTTGAAGGACACAAGCCATGACCTACATGCAGATGGAAGAGAAGTTAAAATTTGGACAAGTCCCTTAAGCACAGTGTTTAGGCAAGTCCTTTGTGTTTACAGTTCACAACCCTTATGAAATACAAAATATTCCTTCCTGTAAATTTCCTTTGTTACAAGAATCTGAATGGTTCTTACTGGATTCCTACCTAAATCTGGGCAACCAGTAAAAAAGATCTTTGGTTAAAAAGACTAAAGATAATTTCCACACAAAGCCTTGGATATGTTTCAATTACTCTTCTCAATCGATCGAACAATGCTTTATAAGTGGATGGTAAAACACAAAATAAAAGGAGGGTAGGAATGCTAGGTGAGGCCCAGCAAGATTTGGCCCAACCCTCTGGATTATGTTAGATTTCCCTCCTCCTGCAATATGATCGCCCATATTTTGGTCTTACCTTGTCAAGTCAGTCAGATATTTCCAACTCTAATACCTGGGATATTGAGAATATCAAAACAGAAACTTATATAATCTTTTTATTGCTTTTTTTTCCACACATCTCATAGAAAAATAAATTGCAGATGGCATAAAGAACCGAATATTGTATGCAACAATTTTTAAGTCCATGCATAAGAAAACATTTGAAATAGCAAAAAGATCTCCAAAGCTTGCCTTTAAATATTGGTAATCGAGCCTTTCGAACACAACTTAAAAAGTGAACCACAAAGAGAAGAAAGAAACCAAGTTAAGAGCAGTTCTTCTGCCTGACAAGAGACATGTTTAAACAGTTGGACAGAAATGAGGCATACTTTGCACTTTTGATACACGGAGATATTTTTATAGCATTCTTCTATACAACAAAATTACTTTCAGCAATAATCGCAGATGAAACTAATTATAATAATATCCAGAAAAGAAACAATGAATATTTATTAAACTTGGAACATATAATAGTAAAGTACAAAAAAGAAAAAAAAGTAAGGCATTAGTGTTCTTTAATACATTAATATCTTTTTTAAAAAAAATAGGAGAGTGGGGGAGGGATCAGAGGAGAGAAACCTTACACATACACATTAGCATGAGGCATAAGGAAGCCCCGCTGTGCAATACTGAAACTGAATTCCAACCTACTGGTTTTCTTAATGAAGTTAACTTCTGCAGATTAGGTAATGACTTTGTCAAAACTGATCTTTTCAGGAGGAGGAGCCAAGATGGCAGAAGAGCATGGAAGTTTTTTGTATGTCTCACATCCATGAAATACAGCCAGACCAACACTAAACCATCCTGCACACCTAGAAAACTGTAGGATTAACACAACAATCTGCACAACCTGAACCACAGAATTCAGCAGGTATGCAACATGGAGAGGTGAACTTGGGGAGAGAGAAGCCATGGCGGGCAGGGAGGTGCTTTTGCGTGTAGAGAGAGGATGGAGATGGTGGGGAGATTATGGGAAAAGCACCCCTCCCCAAAAGCAGCTTGGAGAGAAAGTGGAAAATTGAAAACAGCTGCAGGGACTAAACTAAAAAGGGAGAAAGGAGAAAGGAGAAAGGAGAAAGGAGAGGGTTTAAATTCCATTAAGACTGTAAACAGGGGAAAGCACAGAGTCTGAAACTCCGCAGCTCAATACCTGGTGGTGCTCTGGTGGGAAGGGCAAATACCCAAGAGCAGAGTGAGGTCTAGGAGGTTCTCGGGCCACATGGTGAGAAGTGGTTCCACTGCTGGAAGGACATTTGGTAGAGGCTGTGAGACCTCTGGGCTCAGCAGACCCCAGAGAAAGGCCACATTTGCTGCTACTGGAACAAGTTCATTGTGGGTGAAGCCTGGTGCCAGATGTGTGTTGTGATTTTCCATAATCCCTGAGGCACTGCTGCTACACTGTCTTGCAAACTTTTTCTGGGGTGGGCTGGCATCTGGCCACAGTCTCTGGGCATCGGCAGCAGCACAGTCCCACAAGCATTCCTGGGTGCAGCCAGCACCCGGCCATTGACGGTGAGACCCTCCACAGAGGGGCAGAGTGGGTCAAAGCTGCAGTTCTTCAGAAGTGGGGGCTGGAGAAGGCAGCTGCATCTGAGGCAAAACTCAGGAGGGATGCGCTTCCTGGAGCTTGGTCATGGACAGTATGGAAATGGGGGGTGGACTGAACCCTAAGACGGACTGGTGCTCGATTGCTGACCAGCAAGAACAGAGTTCCGATACTAGAGACTGGGTAGGTGGGTGATGCCGTTTTCACCACTCCTGCGCATGCACATACGCACCTACAAGTGCCACAACAATTCACCCCAGTAGGCTAGCAGCACCATCTAGTGGAGAACAGAGCCATTACACTAAACCCTGCCCAAGTGGGCCAACCTTGCTCTTCAGGAACACAAGTCTCATGCCTGCTTAGTTTATGAACTATAAAGCACCTCATAGTTGGACTTCTAGGGGAAAATGAAGGAATTTCAGTCATGTTTGAGTCTCTTAGCTGGTCCACCTATTCAATTTTCTTTCTTTCTTTTTTTTCCTCTTTTTCATTTTTCTTTTTCTTGAATACAGAAAAAGAAAAAATTCATTTTTATTATCAATTTTTACTAAAAATATTTTTAAAAATTTATCTCTACTATATTTTTTACTTTTGTGAAAATTTATTCAAATTCTGTTTTACTTCCATCATCTCATCTTAGTCTACTTCAGTGTATTCATTTTTTCAAATTTTCAAACAATTCTTTTCCTCTTTTTTTCTCGAATCTATCAAGCCACTTTCCACACACTGAGCAAAACACACCTAGGATCTAGCATGAGCTATTTAATTTTTTGTGTGTGTGTGTTTCGAATATTTGAATTAATATTTTTGAATTTTAATTTTTTTAATTTTAATTTTTTATACCTCATTAATTCATTTTCTCCCTTCAAAATGACAAACCGAAGGAATTCACCCCAAAAGAAAGAGCACGAAGAAACGACAGCCAGTCACTTCACCAATACCGATACAAGCAAGATGTCTGAACCAGAATTTAGAAACATGATAATAAGAATACTAGCTGGAGTCGAAAATGGATTAGAATCCCTTTCTGCAGAGATAAAAGAAGTAAAAGCTACTCAGGATGAAATTAAAAATGCTATAACTGAACTGCAATCACGGATTGGTGCAGTGGTGCCAAGGATGGATGAGGCAGAACAGAGAATCAGCGACATAGAGGACAAACTTATAGAGAATAATGAAGCAGAAAAAAAGAGGGAGATTAAGGCAAAAGAGCAGAATTTAAGAATTAGAGAAATCAGTGACTCATTAAAAAGGAGCAACATCAGAATCATAGGGGTCCCAGAAGAGGAAGAGAGAGAAATAGGGTTAGAAGGGTTATGTGAGCAAATCATCGCGGGAAACTTTCCTAACCTGGGGAAAGACACAGACATCAAAATCCAGGAAGCACAGAGGACCCCCATTAGATTCAACAAAAACCAGCCATCAACAAGGCATATCATAGTCAAATTTGGAAAATACTCAGGCAAGGAGAGAATCATGAAAGCAGCAAGGGAAAAAAAGTCCCTAACCTATAAGAGAAGACAGATCAGGTTTGCAGCAGACCTATCCACAGACACTTGGCAGGCCAGAAAGAAGTGGCAGGATATATTCAATGTACTGAATCAGAATAATATGCAGCCAAGAATTCTTTATCCAGCAAGGCTGTCATTCAAATTGAAGGAGAGATAAATAGTTTCCCAGACAAACAAAAATTAAAGACGTTTGTGACCATTAAACCAGCCCTGTAAGAAATTTTAAGGGAGCTCTCTGAAGGGAGAAAAGATGAAAATATAAATAAATAAATAAATAAATACCAAAAGCAACAAAGATTAGAAAGGACCAGAGAACACCACCAGAAACTCCAACTCTACAAGTATCATAATGGCAATAAATTCATATCTTTCAGTACTTACTCTAAATGTCAATGGACTCAATGCTCCAATCAAAAGACATAGGGTAACAGAATGGATAAGAAAACAAGACCCATCTATATTCTGTTTACAAGAGACCCACTTTAGACATAATGACACCTTCACATTGAAAATAAGGGGATGGAGAACCATCTATCATGCTAATGGTCAACAAAAGAAAGCTGGAGTAGCCATACTTATATCAATCTAGACTTTAAATAAAGACTGTACCAAGAGATGCAGAAGGGCATTATATCATAATCAAGGGCTCTATAGACCAAGAAGACCTAACAATTGTAAAAATGTGGCAGCACCCAAATATGTAAATCAATTAATCACAAACATAAAGAAACTCATCGGTAGTAATACCATAATAGTAGGAGACTTCAACACCCCACTCACACGATGGACAGATCGTCTAATCAAAAAATCAACAAGGA